>NC_056746.1:734525863-734667287 GCF_019279795.1 Protopterus annectens | reverse complement strand
AATATTGTTACATAACCGTATGTCTCACAGTTGTTGCATAATTGATATCCCCACCATGAAAGGTGGGCAGTATATGTGCATCTATATGTACAGCAATGGATGTTTACATGTAAGTGTATAGATATGTATATATACATATATATATATATATATATATATATATATATATATATATATATATATATTTATATATATGTATATATATATATATCTATCTATGGAGAGAGAGAGAGGGAGACACTGGGTCATACGTACTGCAACAGGTGCCTGGTGACCAAGGCATGGACTGAAGACCAGTGTTGATACTGCAGTGCCATACCCCATTCCAAAACACTTTACCTAGTAACTACCACATAGGTGGTAGCCTGCCTAACACTGAAGATGTCAGAAGGGAACATGGGACACAGGTGGACAGTAGCCTCCCCTTTGATAATCACAGTGTCACACTAGTCTTGTAATCTGTCTACGTGGTATGTGTCATCACAAAAGGTGTGTCATCTAGGGAAATATAGGTCAGTGTTCCCCTCTACTCATCACAATGCCCTGTGTAGTATGTACCTCCCATGAAAACTACAGCAGGCGGATAGGCCACAGACATACCTCACAAAGGGTAATACTGGCTGCAAACAGATGCCATATGCAGCCTGACTCACAAAACCACATCTAGACTGTATTGCATACCAGCCACACAGAGGTGACCTCTGCCAGACATACAGAGGTATGTCAGACCCATAGCTGGGTGACAACCACCATGACTACATATCACAATCCCTCCGGGATACACGCTCTAGGGCCCTAAACCTCGTCAGCTCACTAAACAGCACGTGCTGAAGGGATAGGTTCCTTTCCCATAGATATGCCATACACTGGAATAGACCACCTAGCAATAGCAAACATGGCTCATCATTAGCAGTTGTCATAAATACCCCTGATGATTGTTTGGTAGATTGGTACTACACCCCAGGAATCCCCTCTGTGGTTCTGGCTGACAGGGGCAAGCGAAATCAAAGTACATGCGTGTCAAAGACCAGGGCAGCATATGGCTAGACAGCTGTAGGCCCTTTGCCCAATAGCATATTACCTACCTATGACACTATGCACTCACACATGTACTCAATGCAATACCTGCTATGTGAGGTTGAATACGTGTCACGCTGAATGTGTGCAAGGTCTGTAAAGGTGTGATAGGTTAGTGTGAAGTTGTATCTGACATGGTAATGTCTATCCTAGCTGTGAGGCCAGCAAAAGATGTGTATTGTACTGTTAGGCAGACATAGTAGTATGGTATACAATGTAACATAGTTCCTTGTTGATGACCGTGGTGTCTTATTGTAGGCTAAAGCAATACATTTATGCTTACTGAGTGGCACTGCTGGTGAATCCAACTCCCATATGAACTGTAGTGCTACCTGAAGCTGTAGGCCTAAACAGCACAGTATGGTGTGTGTTCACATTGCCTGGAAACACTGTTTTGTGTGTCTCCTGTAGTCTGCACAGAGGACATAACTCAGGCAGCAGGGTTTGTAAGTAGTGGCACACAGTACTGTATGGTACACAGGTAAAGCTTATCTGTGTTGGCATAAAGTGGTGTGTTGTATGTTTGTTTGATGTGTGTGTGATTATGCCTGTACCATGGCCGCAATCATATGTGTGTTACAGGGTATACGTGTGTATCTAGCAACATATATACTCTGTTACAGCAGTATGCCACCTATAGTAACAACTGTGCACATATGTTAGGCAGGGCTATGGCATCAGTGACTAAGGTGGTTGGGTGGTACTACTATAACTGTGCTTTACATTCATTGCAATGGATGACATCTCTGTTTGTGCATCGGCATGATATATACCCCTGTGGCGAGGTTGTGCATTGTGTCACAAACAGTGTGCGGATACTGTTGTATAGTGGTTTGATATATAGAGTGCGCCAGGCACTGTTAGTCAGTTGTGGCCTGAGAACCAATAAGTGGTAATGAACGTGTGTATCCTCAGACAGACAAATGGATGGTATATATGTCAGTAAAGTGATATCTGTGGTTAAAGGTGTAAAGTGTGCCACAGGACTCGCTCACACATATTGTTCATATCTCTTTCAGCCAGATGGCACACCAATGCAACCCACCGTACACAGCAGCAGAGGAAGAGGAGATACAGCAAAGCCTGGTGCAGCACTACACAATGTTGTTTTTCAGAAGCAGCCAGCACCAGCAGGAGTGGACTGAACTGTGGCAGGACCTTGTTCGTCGGGTAAATGACATAGGCATGCATAACCGGACATATGAGCAGGTACGCCATCACTGCAGTGATTTAATTAGACATGTCTGGCAGCATGCGTCTGATATCCAAGGACAACAGCTTGCCACTGGTGGTGGGGTGGCCATTCATCCCCCCTCACCAGAATGGAGGATCTGCTCCTAAGCGTGGTGGCTCCTGGACAACAGCAGCAACTCCCACTGGCATGTGTTGTCATGGAGGCCGGAGCCACCCAGCATGTTCACATGGAGCGAGCAGGTAACATGCCCAATCTGTAGACTACAGTTAACTGTATTGTTAGATTATGTCTATGTGAGATGTGTACTGTGTGTTTAGCAGTTGTGCTGCCTAGTGTTGTGCAATACTGATATTTTGAATATTATATGTACACCTGTGACTGTTGACTGTTGTTCTACTGCAGTTTATCACAGTAGCAATGCCACAGTTGTGGCCACTGACAACCTCTCTCATATTCCCGTAGGTCCCTCTGGTGTGACAGCAGGGCAGACGGTCCATGCTGGTGAGTGTGGTATAACTGCATTGTTGGTAATGAAATGTGCATGTCATAGGTGAGGTGTACGCCATGTAGACATAACACACCTATTCCTAATGCATGCCGTGCATGTTTTCTGTAAGATGTTGCACAGCTCAGTAATGTCAGTAGCTGCCTCAATGACATGCAATACACAGAGCATCAGATACAGTTGTGGCAACACCGTACTGCACATTGGATAGGCATAGTTGCTACAGCTGTACACAACATAACATGTTTATCATACACAGTACACGACAACATGCTACATATGGTGTTACCACACAGCCGCTGTAAGGTCACACTTCAGTATCCCACATGTCATGCACATACACATGATGTACCTCAGGGGTAGAGGCCTATCATGGGGCTGTGCAACACTTTTCACCACATAACACAGTCATGTTAGGCAATGCACCCTATTGGGCACCTCACACACTCATGTACAAAGTGGCTGTGTAATTGTGAACATAGCCGCGGCACTGCAGTGCAGGTACAGCATGTTAGGCGGTGGTCTGTTACACATTAGTAGCTGAGTGACACAAGATGCATGATGATGATGGCACATGGTACTACACCCCATCCAGTTACAGTGACCACAGTACTACTCATAGCAGTCATTGCTTTGCACCTCAATGTTGTGTGTGTGCAAACATATGCACCTATACACAATCAGCATAGCATGTTGTGTGTCTGCTTATATATGTCAGTATACACAATATGCACAGCAGTCACCATCCGAACAAAGTGTCACATATACGTCCTGGAATGCTAGTGGGTGTATAGGTCACATGACACACATTGGGTATGTGTGGTGTGTAATGTTGCAGTCATGTAACATGCCGTGTCATGGCTGGCACCAACATATCTGCAATATGTCCCACACTCACCATAACCACCGTACAATGGCCATGTCTTGCACTGGGATTCCTTCACGTCTACATGCACCACTCATCCCATTTGTGTACATAGCATGCATGTCCTACACCTGTGCCCAATATTATCTGCTATGGACACAGACACTGTAATCAGACATGGGAATCTATGTGTCACACAGATAACACATGCAGCCATGGTATGTATACCTGTGAGTGATGGTGCACAGGGCATTGCAGAGCTGATAATACTTGCACAGCAATGTTGTGTCTATGTACACATTGTGTTCCAGGGTGTAGCCAATCACTGAACAACTATACACATGCATTAAAGCCATGTATACTGTCATTAAATAGGGGCATCTACACTTGCACTGCATGGTCTTGTGCAACACATATTCTGCATGCTGACATGTGTGTGGTGACTGCCTTGTGATACTGTCACCCACCTTCACCCACTATTGAGTATGTGTTGGATTGCTGGTGTGTGTGTGTGTGTGTGTGTGTGTGTGTGTGTGTGTGTATGTGCTGTAGTGAGGAGTGTATTTGTGTGCATGTGTGCATGTGTGCATGTGTTCATGTGTTCATGTGTGTATGTGTGCATGTGTGCAAACATCATGTACAGATTGTCAATTGTGTTTCCTGTCTTCCTCTCACAGGTGCTGTGTTTGGGGTGGCTGACAGCAGCAGGGAACCTGAAGTCACTGCCACTAATAGTGGAGATGATGAGACATGTATTTTGGCACAAGAAGGTTTGACAGGGTCTGTCGTTGGTCCACCAATCAACAGTACACAGCGTTCAACCCCATCTATGTGCACACTCATACTGCCGATACATCCCTCATCACCAATGGCCTTAGCCGAGGGACAGCATACAGTTGGCATTAATCAGGAGAGTGTGGTACCCATGACACTTGCATCCCCTCACAGCAGCCATAGCCTGATTCCTGGAACGGTACCACATAGGCGGATGTCCAGGGGTTCTTGGGGGAGCACCACTGGTCATATTGCCCCTGGCAGACATGCCCCTGAGGTATTACAACCTCCAGTATGTTCTGGGCTGTAATGCAGGCACAGGCATGTATGGAAAGGTACACCAGACAGGGACTAAGGGCACAGAGGGCCCATTAGAATGCTATCAATGACAGCATCCGTGACCTTGCCGGTGCCATCCGGAATTTCACCGAGGTCATTGATAGACATTGGGGGGAGACAATAGATGCCCTCCACAATGTCCCTTCCATGAGCCAGGATCGTGCGGATGGGTGAGACATCAACGCAGACACATGTCAGCAACAGCAACAGATGGCAGTCGACTTGGACGGCACACAGATCACAGCCGCTCCCGTAGTGGCAGTACCAGCCCCAGCAATGCTGGGGCTGGCCTGTTTATTGACCGTCCTGGTAGACCACATGCACATGGCTCTGGCCAGTCCCAGCAGGGACATGGGTCCAGTCATCATACCTCTTCCTCTGATGATAGTACACAGTCAGGGTTGGTACCCAATACTGCCCATAGCACCCCTGCCAGGCACAGGTACCGTGTCCGTGCCCAGAGACAGTGAACTGTACAGCCTAGCAAGTACAGTCTGTGGCTGTTCCACAACCTCCCGTATATGGCAGCCACATGATGGAGCTGTGTGCATGCAGACACACACACAGTAACCAAACAAGTAAGGCTCACTAATACACACACACATTACATCAAAATTGGCCCATGCTGTACTGTTGTCCCTCACACACACACACACACACACACACACACACACACACACACACACACACACAAACACATGCCGATTGGATGGGTCAATGTTGGCCTCTGGCAAACCAACAACACACCCTGTGCATATGATGACACCTGTGCCACCTCCTGTCATCTGTAACATTGATGCAGGAACAGGCTAACATGGTTCTGATGCACAGGGTTACATTATAGCAGTGAAGCAATATTAGCAAGTTGTCAACAGGAAAGTGTAATGATATCCTTGCAGGTATATCTGAGCAGGCATTATGCATCACAGCTCTGATTGTCAATGTAGCATTGTTTACACCAGTGTTAGGTCTAAGTATGTATTGTCCACCCATGTGCCACTTGGCTGAAGTGTACAGTGTTGCCAGCATGTGTTAGTGAGTGAACAGTATGTGTGTGGTGTGTGCATTGCAGATTAGCAGGTGTACATCTGTGAACATGGTGGGTGCGCACTGTCTGCAATTACGTGCATAGTGGACACATGGAATGTGTTGCATACCCTGTTGTACACATTGTTAACATCTCATAGTATCTTTCGATGGCCAGTATGCATTCTACTACAGATATGTACTAACATGGGTACACATGTGTGTGTGACATGGGTCGACAGTATGCTGTGGGTGATACTGTTGATACATGTCAATGATTTGCAGTCTGGTAGTATACACAACCTCAACAGCATGAATATAACCAATCATTAGCTGATGTCCTGACAAATGACACATAGTTGTAGGGAACTCAGTAACAGTTGGGTCCTTCCAGTAATATACTATAGCAGTGACCACTGGTATTGACCGCCACCTGTACCACACCTGTTTGGCATATAGCCCTCTTAGGTACATGCAAACACACTGGAAATGCATGCATTGGCCTACACTGCATTCCCTGGATGGGACGCATATCCTACACAAGGGTATCATACAGACAGATACCTGTTGTCCAATACATGCCCCCAACACACACACACTGTCAGCGTTTGCAGGATTCAAACCCCTACCTAGCTAGGTTATGATACTAGAGACATACGCATTAACACGGCGCGCTATATGCTTTACTGGGTGGTTTCTCTTCTCTTGCTATATTTGTAGGATGCTGACATCATCAGATGTTCCAAAGAAGAATGTACCTCTTTTAATTTGCTTTCCCAGTGTCCAGAAAGGGCACTCCTCACACAGGAAAGCACACACATACACACCCCCCAACACACACACACACTGTCAGCAGGATTTAAACCCCTACCTAACTATGTTATGATACTAGAAACATACGCATTAACATGGCACGCTATATGCTTTACTGGGCGGTTTCTCTTCCCCTGCTATATTTGTAGGATGCTGACATCATCAGACTTTCCTAAGAAGAATGTACCTCTTTTAATTTGTTTTCCCAGTCTCCAAAAAGGGCACTCCTCTCACAGGAAATCCCACACATTCACCCCCCACACACACACACACACACGCACACACAGTCAGCGTTTGCAGGATTCAAACCTCTACTGAACTATGTTATGATACTTGAGACATACACATTAACACGGCACGCTATATGCTTTATTGGGCGGTTTCTTTTCTCCTGCTATATTTGTAGGATGCTGACATCATCAGACTGGACATGGTAATGTGTGTACACTTTGTTTTATGCAATCCCAGGAATAAGAAAACTCCAAAATGAAAACTAAAAACATTTTAAGAACAAAAAGCGAGTAACACTGTAAGCAATGTCAGAAACAAAACAGAATTACAAACAAAGAAAACCAGTTTTATT
This sequence comes from Protopterus annectens, assembly GCF_019279795.1. NCBI lineage: Eukaryota > Metazoa > Chordata > Ceratodontiformes > Protopteridae > Protopterus > Protopterus annectens. The sequence goes on along the minus strand of NC_056746.1, from coordinate 734,660,110 downwards.
AGCGCTTTTGCTGGGATCAGTGTCTCACCTTCCTCAGACAACCACACAATCAATTAACACAGTTTATATATACAATTCAAATACATTTAATTAACAATTATACGAAGCATAATTAAACTGCTTTTCCTTAAAGGAACCTCACATAAAATGAACTAATTCCTCCCCGGGATTCATGAAGCTCGGCGCAAGGCTGGCGTTAGGTTGTGCGCCGACCATGCGGCATGAAGATGGTGCAGTAGTGCAAAATGCATATTAATGAAGGCACACTGCCGCCACAACCGTGCATAGGAAAGGAGCGTGAGTGCATAGGCGTGTCGAAGTGCTGCGGAGGTGTGGAAATGTCAGCTGTCGACGTGCAACCTGAAATGCTTGCATATAACAATTTGCAAGCAATAATAATCACATCTGTCAGTGTCCGTGGATACTGAAACGTATGCAAAGCATGCAAGACAGTTCCTGCGAACACAAAATGAAGAAGCAAACACAAATGCACAGTAGGGAATAACGGGTCCCTATCCCGTGAACAAATGACATTGAAAACTGTCTGCCCGTGGTCAATGCAATGTAGATAGTTATACCAAATGGAAGTGAAACGCATCATATGTTAGCGCACTGCCAATAGGTACGTCCAGCCCAATGGTCAGGGTCACCAGCTGACCCATATTGTGAGGGAGGGTAGACAGCTGGGCAGATGTGTCCATAACAAAAAACACGATAAATGTACATATCTAGTGACTGTATGACCGAATTATATCCCACAACGCATGTAATAGTCACATACAATAGGTATGTCCGTATTTCACATACCAAAGGTGACAGGAAATAGAATAAGGATGTAAACAAAACAGAAGGAGCATATAAACTGCTACAACAATAAGGCAACATGTAGGCTGAAAGGAACAGTATTATCCATATCATTGACTGTGGGTGCGTGCTGTCCAGTACATTCGGATATGTGTCCGGAATATATCCCATCCTGGACATAGGAAAAGGTGGCATCCTACCAATGATTAGAACAGTCAGCCAAAATCCGCACATCAGCGGTCCAAGCCGAACTTGTCAGGATGTGTCACAGTTGAACGGGTATTACCCGGGTATACCAACCATGTCATGAAAGTTAAGTATAGGTGTGTACCTATGTGCATGAGGTATAGCATGTGGAAAGTCAAACATGGCAGGGTAGTCCACACAACCATACAGGTACCAGACATATGTAGGGTATGCAATGTGTTACCTTGACCGTGTCATGGGCCATCAACCAAAGCAGTGATGGATGGAGTGTCAGGAATATGTGTGTGGGGGGGATGGGTAATGGTATAATCCTCCAAGGCGACACTGTCGTATGCAGAATAGGTGAACTAGAGGTGTATGAGGGAGCAGTGGGTGAAGCAGAAAGAAACACAAAAACATATGTACACATCTGCAATGCAACCAGACAGGCCATACTGTAAAACACAATCCCACAAACATATGAACATTAAAATGTGCGATACAAATGTATAGACATGTCACCGGCACATACCCACAGATTGGTCCTGATGGAACTGGCCATATCAAATGCAACACACCTGGATGCATAATGGACTACCCAGCATCCCCTCCACAGCACACAACCCAATCCCATACCTGAACGTCCACCAAATCCAGCCATACTTGGCCTACTGGTTTGGTGCAGCCACATCTACACATAGTGACCACTACACATATGTAGTAGGTAGTGTCACCCTAGGCAGTTTCAGGATTGCAAACTATGTATCCCTTGCATGTAAAACCCCCAGCACATTTTCGCTAAACCCAAACATAAAACTACTGTTCAATCTCAGCCTTACTACAGGATATGTGCCCAAAGAGTGGCGTACAGCAACAGTGGTCCCTCTCCATAAAGGTGGTGCCTCAACGGATCCTGGAAACTATCGCCCCATAAGCCTGAATAGCTTGGTCTGCAAAGCTATGGAAAGGACCATCATGGACCTCATAAATAAAGATATTGGGGACCTACAGACACTGGATCCTACCCAGTTCGGCTTTGTTAAGGGCAGATCCTGCCTCTTAAACCTGGTTGATTTCTTTGAAACAGTCACCAAGGCCATTGATGAGGGGAAGGTGGTCCACACAGCCTACCTGGACCTCGCAAAAGCCTTCGATACAATACCCCACTGGCGCGTTATAGATAAGCTCACCAGCTTAAATATAAACCCTATGTCACTAGATGGATTGCAAACTGGCTCAAGGACAGAACCCACATGGTTAGAATTTCTGGAGCCATGTCAGACTCAAACCAGTTACAAGTGGTGTCCCACAAGGCTCAGTCCTGGGACCTCTCTTGTTTGGTATATATTTCTCGGAGGTACAGGCCAACACGGAAGGACTGTGGCTGACCAAGTTCGCAGATGACTGCAAACTGGGCGCCATAATCGACTGTCCAGCCCACACAAGCATCCTCCAAAAGGGCCTCATAGAAACAGACAACTGGTGCCAGAGACATGGCCTCAAGCTAAATGCCAAAAAGTGTATAGTCATCCCCTTTGGCAAAAACAAAGTGCCCACAAATTACCACATAGGTGGTAATCCATTAAGTACAGAAGAAGTAATTAGGGACCTGGGGACCCAAGTTGATAGCAATCTCTCATTTGACAACCACGTGACCAAAGTGGTTAGAAAAACATTTTATATAGCCCACCTAATCATGAAGGGATTCACATCTAGATCAGGGGAGGTCATCATGCCTCTTTATTCATCCATCATCAGGCCCATAATTGAGTACAATGCCCCTTTTGGGATGTACCTTACCAGACACCTGCAGCAACTGGAAAGACCCCAAAAGTACCTCACCAAGAGGATCAAAGGGCTCAAACAGATGTCATATGCTGCCCGGTTAAAGAAACTCCAGCTCTACTCAGTGGCATACCGCCTGTTCAGAGGCGATCTGTGCCTGACATATAAAGCCATGTCCAACCCGAATTTAATGGACATGCTGCACCTCAGAAAATCCAAATCCCATCGAGCTATGCGAGAGATTTGAACCTCAGCACTGAAATAAATAGGACATGCTGGAGGACAGATTCATAACCAGAGAATCCCTTCACTCTGGAATAAAATCCCATTCCAGGTTAGGCAGAGTCCCTCATTGACTCTCTTCAAGAGGAATCTTGATGAGTGGATGGGAGATCGTAGGTTTACCCCGGGTATCACTTCTGTGTCACTGTTAGACAGAGGCACAGTATACTAACCTTGAAAAAGGGCATAGCAAAATAAATATAAAATGGGTGGTGAAAGCCAAACACATTCTGGCTAGGCTTATAAATGCCCTAGGGCAGATAGCCTAGTATGAACCTATGAATCTATGAATCCTTTTTTTCTGCCACAGCAGTAGCTCATCTTTGCTCCCACCAAAAGAACAGTCCATTCTTGTTTGTGCCATAACAGTAACTCACCTTTGCTCACCCCAAAAGAACAGTCTATGCTTGCTTGTGCCATAACAGTAACTCAGCTTTGCATCCACCCTCAAAAGAATAGTGTACCCTTGTATGTGCCATAACAGTAACTCACCTTTGCTCCCCCATCAAAAGATCATTCTATGCTTGTTTATGCCATCAAACCTGCCCTTCACTTGTTGGCAAATGCATATATTATTATTCCCAAGTAATATCCTCACACATTTTAAGGTCAATGATATAGAATGGCTTACACACTGCATGTTTCAGAGTACTGGTCAGATAATTGACGATTGACCAAAAACATAGAAAAGTATGAAAGAGCTATATATTTACAAGCAATAATCATAAAAGGTTGTGTGATCACTAAGGGCGCTATATCCAAATATAATAAATTTAATAAATGTACAAATAACTGTTTATGGTTTGATATCAGTGTACATTCTGTTGCAGTTGTTTGTGTGAAGAATGACTTCTGTTCTTTGCTCCAAAGCTGTTTTCATGACAAAGAGGGATGAGGCACCCATCCTGTTTTCTGAAGGTGTTTTGGATTGAGAGTTTAAATCCATACATATGTAGAAATATCTCATGTGTACTAGTATTTTCTACCATGGATATCATAGATTGCTTTTCTTCATTTAAACAATTTCTCCCTTTTTCTTTTCTTACACTTTTCTTCACTACAATGACCTCTGAAGGAGGAAGAGAGGTAACCTTGATGCTTGGATTGAGGAATTTAGGTGAGAGGACATCCCACAAATGTGTTAGTATCAACTACAGAGAGTTCTTGTAAGGCTTAAAAGCTGAATATAGGCAATGCTGGTATCCATTATAAAAAAGGCACAACAGCGAATGTACTTTCTGTGACAGCTGAGGAAGTTCAACCTCCCACAGGAACTGTTGATTCAGTTCCATACATTAGTCACTGAATCTGTTCTCAATTCATCCATAACAGTGTGGTTTGGATCTCTGTCTAATCATGACAAAAATAGGTTACTTTGAATAGTCAGGTCTGCCAAAAATATCATTGGTGCTACTTTGCCCTCCTTACAGGACCTGTACTATTCCAGAATCATGAAAAGGGCAGGGAAAATCATCACTGATCCTTCAAATCTAGGCCACCATCTTTTTGAACTATTACCATCAGGCAGACGTTATAGATTAATACACACCAAAACAAGTAGATATAAGAACATTTTTTTCCACAGACCATCAAGTTCATAAATGGTTAAATCAGCTTATTAGGCTGGGATACTCTTTTTCCCAAGCATCTGATGATTCTGCAGTATTGTTTACATATTCCCAGTTCACGATTCCTCCATGTAGGACTTAATAAGTCTTACTCGGAGGCTGCAGTTGAACGGTATGACATCAGCGTGCCATGAATATTAATGAGAGCACGCTGACTCAACCGTAAGTCCTACACGAACCATGTAGGAAAGCAGGGGCGTGTCCGACTGCCGAGAATTCTAAATGTCCACGCCCCTGCAAGTGATCAAAAAGTAAAAGTAAAACACACAAGAGCGAGTCCGCTCAAATGTCCATGCACTCAACACCACACTCCCTGACATTGTAAACCCCCATGACAGTTATAAAAAGTAAAACATTAAATTTACTTTTTTAAATACCCGATATAGCTGCCCGTATTTGCACGTGTGTGCATGGGTGTGCCCATTGCTTAGCTGTAGTTAGCAATTCCGACATGGAAGAGCATAAGAAAGAATGTATATGCAAATTAAACCAAATAGCAATAGCGTAATGGTAGAGCGTATCACAAAGAGTAGACATTCATGGTTTGAGTCCCACCACTCCCCTTCTCATTTATGTTTTAAATCAGTATATGAAATAATACCTGTCATTACAATATTAGTAAAATGCAGTGAAATGGCCAATGTATCAGTGAACCAAACATATATTTTTAAAGGATCCTGATATATAATTGCCCGCAGTTAAGCAGCGCTTTACTCAGCGCAATAGAGTTGCCCATAGTTTAATAGTGCTTTACCCAGCGCAATGTGTTTGCGTGGACGTGCGCACCGCGCCAACTAGGGCACCGCAGGGCACCGTGGAGCAACGTAGAGCAAAGTTGCTTAAACACAGCCACACCCCCTAGCCTGTCTGGACAGTATTAAAATAAAATGAATGACAAGGTTCAAACCCAGGACTCTGTGCATCATAATCAAAGTACAGAACCATTAAGCCATGACAGCATAGGAGAAACAGCCACTGTTAGCATACATATACTTAGAAATGGTAGATTAACCATTACTAAGCAGGTCTGCAGTCAGCCTAGAATTCTCAAAAATGGCCAATCACAAAAAGTGCGGGAAATGCGGCATATTTAAGCCCCATAGGCAGGAATACTCACCATAACTGATTGTAGCTCACATCTGCAGTTAGAATGGCTGGTGCAGGAGAGGGTACACATTTTTGAGCGCAACGTTGGGGTATCGAGAAGTCGAAATACATGGTTACCATCTGTGGGCTCATGGGCTTGCGATTTCTAAACAACCTTCCCCGTCAATTGTGTTCTCCCACCCCATGTGTCAAATTCCACCCCTGAATGCATCTTGTTTGTCTTGTCTGTTTACCTCGCCAACCTACCTCCCCAAATATACCTACATCCCCTACCTCACATTCCACTCTCACCTGAAAATAAAAATAAAAAAGGGCAATCTGTTCCCACAAAAAAATTACGCCCCATACATTTTGCACACATGTCCGCTGGACATGTAAACTGATAATTATAATTGGCAGTACAACATACTCTGTTGTCCTCACCCCTCTCTTAGAGGTGGAAGGTTTCAAATTTCACACCAAATTTCGAACATATGCACAGCTGTTGCTGGTAAAGAAATGGGCAGCTATGGGCCTTCCCTACACCCGTCCTGCACATCCCAAGCTGGTTTCCCTACTGTCTTTCCCTCTTTGAGCCCCCTTTTTCACCACTTTCCTATCTCCCCATTTTCTTTTCTTTCAAAGAAATTAGCTCAGGGGTTAGCGGGAGTAAGCACTTTTAAGCAGTAGTTAGCGGGGGCGGGTGTGAGTGTGAGCTTGTGTGCGCTTAGCTAAGCATCGCTAAGCATCACGCAAACCCACGCAAACCCACTTACAACTGCTTAAAAGTGGCTTAGTCACTCTGTATGACAGGGCCCTTGTACTGCTCAGCAGCAAAATTATATACCCCTGTCAGTCTCGAACCACAGACCTCGGATTCACAAGACTGCATGACGTACCACTAAGCCACAGCAGATATACAATAACTTTGTGCTGAAAGAAATATATCATGCATTACAATGAGTGAATGTAAAGGGAAAATAGGAATGGCATAACACAAATCCTGTTCTGTGGCCCTTTACCAGCAGGTGTTGTGGAATTGCATGACATGACTGTGAAAAGAGAACCAGCCATGCTAGTAGGGAATAATGTTACAGTAGCACCTTTCAAACCCCACACAGTATCAGAGCATGATAAACACTGGCATATTTGAATAGGTCAGAGGCCAGACCTCCCAACTGTGACTGATTTACAGGGATGTCCCTGATTTGTAAACAAATGTTAGCTCTGCCCCTCTGACTCCCTGTGAAATGTACTAACAGTAGGCAGAAAGGTGGGGAATCACACTTAATGAAAAATGTCAATAAGTGAGAGTAGACATTGCTTGCATGTCAGAGAAGGTGTAGTAATATATATGCTCCGAATCCCCCAATGTCTCAACTGTAAAATGTCTGTAATATATTACAGGTGTATCCCACTTATATGTACCTTTCCCTGAGGCTGTTCAAATATATACCTGAGAGTATCTGAGGCCTGGAAGAGTCAGAAACACACATGCATATCAGCTTGTCTGCTGTTACACACTCTGCAAATAGCTGTAGAAGGAATTCCACAACCATGCCCTTATGTTGGAGTACAACACAGAAATATCAAAGGATGTAGCCATGTGCTGCTAGCAACCACCTGTGACAATGCCATTGTTCAGGTGCTGAAAAGACTGGTGGGGTGCACAGACAAAGAATACTAGGCTAACCTCTGTCTACCATCTGGATATGTCCACAGGTGGGAGCTACTGAGACAGACTACTAGCCTTGATAGACTAACAGGTACACATCAACTCTGTATGTTCAGCCAGATAAACATCACACGATAATAACAATGCTCTCTGCAATTCTGCACCCCTACCCAAAAGTACTATATACCCATGTATTCAGGCACAACCAAGGGTGTAGGTAGGCATACTCAGTACTGAAATATGTCCAGTTGTCCTGAGCAAAATGTGCTAATGTCAACACAAACAAACCACAAACTGTTCAGAAGTGAGTAACGTACTAATGACAGTATAGCAGTTCACAAACAGTGCATGTGCCTGATATTCATAATTGGTAGTACAACATACTTTGTTGTCCTCACCCCTTAATCAAGGGTGGAAGGTTTCAAATTTCACTCCTAATGTATTGCATATGCACAGCTGTTGCTGGTAAAGAAATGGGCAGCTATGGAGCTTCCCTACACACATCCTGTACATCCCGAGCAGGTTTCCCTACCGTTATCCCCTCTTTGTACCCCCTTTATCACCACATTCTTATCTCCCCATTTACTTTTCTCTAAAAGAAATGAGCACGGGGGTTAGCGGGAGTAAGCACTTGTAAACAGTAGTTAGCGGTTTTGTACCAGTGTGCACATGTGTGCGCTTAGCTTAGTATTGCTAAGATAAGATAAGCTAAGCTAAGCTTCGCTTAGTATTACTAAGCATCGCCCAAACCTGCGCAAACCCACTTACAACAGCTTAAAAGCGCCTGAGTCACTCTATATGGCAGGGCCCCTGTTCTGCTCAGCAGCAAAATAAAACACCTCCATCAGTCTCGAACCCCAGACCTTAGACACACTAGACTGCATGAAGTACCACTAAGCCACAGCAGATATACAATAACCTGGTGCTGAAAGAAATATATCATGCATTACAATGAGGGAATGTAAAGGGAAAATAGGAAAGCCATAGGAATACATTACAATAACTACTTTTGTATGGCAGTTAATCCTCTAATTCGAAAAGTAAGTACATGCTCCCATGTACCCTGTGTTAGCATTCGGAGGTGTGAGTAACATTACACACTGAGAAGAGTGTACTGGAAGAAGCAACAGTCAGGTTTCAGTGCAACATGCATATCACTGGCTACAACCCTAGCTTCAGATATGAGACATATACCAAACTTCTGACTGAGACAACAATGTCCACAGCAAACGAGCATGGGCCCCACCTAGACAAACTGAAAGGGCAATGCCTACCTAACCTAGCATTTTATAGCAGTGTCCTGTAATCATAGTGAGTACTGCAATTACCACACAGCAGGCTGCATGGAATTATTAAATGGTGGGCACCAATTGGTGCAGAGGCCATCACATGCACATGTGCAGATACCTAGAAAAGCAGCCTGTTCTTGCTGTCCACACATGCAATACTATCACTGCAGCAACTGAGAGAGAGAGAGAGCAAGAGCAAGAGACAGAGACAGACAGAGACAGAGACAAAGACAAAGAGGCAGTAACAGACGTACACCAAATAACCAAAGACCAGCCTCAAGACACAGAGGGAACCCAAACCAAAAAAAAAAAAAAAAAGCAAAGTCAACAGTTACAACAGACGGAGGTGAGAAATACAAAGGTAAGGTATGTAACAGATATGTATTTGCTGGCATCTGAGTGATGTGTATAAAGGGTACTCTACATACTGTGAATCATCCATATCTGGCAGCAGTTCATATCTATATGTATATGCACATGAGCATAGGGCAAAGGACATACTGCAAGTGCTAGTGAAGGGTGGACATATATATGTTGTTGAAGGTTGCTATGTGCACATATCTATGTAGGTTGTAGTGTGTGGCATAGAAAACAGCAGGCAGTGCTGGTAGATGTCATGTGGTGGTTAAACACTGTGGGACTGAATTGTCAGATCTGCTGTGTTACAGCCAGTGAGGCCTGCTACAGCTACATGTCCTGAGGACACCCAAATGCATTTGCACAACACTGTGCAATATTGTTACATAACTGTATGTCTCACAACTGTTGCATAATTGATATCCCCACCATGAAAGGTGGGCAGTATATGTGCCTATATGTGCATCTATATGTACAGCAATGGATGTTTACATGTAAGTGTATAGATATGTATATATACACACATATATATATATATATATATATATATATTTATATATATATATATATATATATATATATATATATATATATATATAGAGAGAGAGAGAGAGAGAGGGAGACACGGGGTCATACGTACTGCAACAGGTGCCTGGTGACCAAGGCATGGACTGAAGACCAGTGTTGATACTGCAGTGCCATACCCCATTCCAAAACACTTTACCTAGTAACTACCACATAGGTGGTAGCCTGCCTAACACTGAAGATGTCAGAAGGGAACATGGGACACAGGTGGACAGTAGCCTCCCCTTTGATAATCACAGTGTCACACTAGTCTTGTAATCTGTCTACACAAAAGGTGTGTCATCTAGGGAAATATAGGTCAGTGTTCCCCTCTACTCATCACAATGCCCTGTGTAGTATGTACCTCCCATGAAAACTACAGCAGGCGGATAGGCCACAGACATACCTCACAAAGGGTAATACTGGCTGCAAACAGATGCCTTATGCAGCCTGACTCACAAAACCACATCTAGACTGTATTGCATACCAGCCACACAGAGGTGACCTCTGCCAGACATACAGAGGTATGTCAGACCCATAGCTGGGTGACAACCACCATGACTACATATCACAATCCCTCCGGGATACACGCTCTAGGGCCCTAAACCTCGTCAGCTCACTAAACAGCACGTGCTGAAGGGATAGGTTCCTTTCCCATAGATATGCCATACACTGGAATAGACCACCTAGCAATAGCAAACATGGCTCATCATTAGCAGTTGTCATAAATACCCCTGATGATTGTTTGGTAGATTGGTACTACACCCCAGGAATCCCCTCTGTGGTTCTGGCTGAAAGGGGCAAGCGAAATCAAAGTACATGCGTGTCAAAGACCAGGGCAGCATATGGCTAGACAGCTGTAGGCCCTTTGGCCAATAGCATATTACCTACCTATGACACTATGCACTCACACATGTACTCAATGCAGTACCTGCTATGTGAGGTTGAATACGTGTCACGCTGAATGTGTGCAAGGTCTGTAAAGGTGTGATAGGTTAGTGTGAAGTTGTATCTGACATGGTAATGTCTATCCTAGCTGTGAGGCCAGCAAAAGATGTGTATTGTACTGTTAGGCAGACATAGTAGTATGGTATACAATGTAACATAGTTCCTTGCTGATGACCGTGGTGTCTTATTGTAGGCTAAAGCAATACATGTATGCTTACTGAGTGGCACTGCTGGTGAATCCAACTCCCATATGAACTGTAGTGCTACCTGAAGCTGTAGGCCTAAACAGCACAGTATGGTGTGTGTTCACATTGCTTGGAAACACTGTTTTGTGTGTCTCCTGTAGTCTGCACAGAGGACATAACTCAGGCAGCAGGGTTTGTAAGTAGTGGCACACAGTACTGTATGGTACACAGGTAAAGCTTATCTGTGTTGGCATAAAGTGGTGTGTTGTATGTTTGTTTGATGTGTGTGTGATTATGCCTGTACCATGGCCGCAATCATATGTGTGTTACAGGGTATACGTGTGTATCTAGCAACATATATACTCTGTTACAGCAGTATGCCACCTATAGTAACAACTGTGCACATATGTTAGGCAGGGCTATGGCATCAGCGACTAAGGTGGTTGGGTGGTACTACTATAACTGTGCTTTACATTCATTGCAATGGATGACATCTCTGTTTGTGCATCGGCATGATATATACCCCTGTGGCGAGGTTGTGCATTGTGTCACAAACAGTGTGCCGGGTACTGTTGTATAGTGGTTTGATATATAGAGTGTGCCAGGCACTGTTAGTCAGTTGTGGCCTGAGAACCAATAAGTGGTAATGAACGTGTGTATCCTCAGACAGACAAATGGATGGTATATATGTCAGTAAAGTGATATCTGTGGCTAAAGGTGTAAAGTGTGCCACAGGACTCGCTCACACATATTGTTCATATCTCTTTCAGCCAGATGGCACACCAATGCAACTCACCGTACACAGCAGCAGAGGAAGAGGAGATACAGCAAAGCCTGGTGCAGCACTACACAATGTTGTATTTCAGAAGCAGCCAGCACCAGCAGGAGTGGACTGAACTGTGGCAGGACCTTGTTTGTCGGGTAAATGACATAGGCATGCATAACCGGACATATGAGCAGGTACGCCATCACTGCAGTGATTTAATTAGACATGTCTGGCAGCATGCGTCTGATATCCAAGGACAACAGCTTGCCACAGGTGGTGGGGTGGCCATTCATCCCCCCTCACCAGAATGGAGGATCTGCTCCTAAGCATGGTGGCTCCTGGACAACAGCAGCAACTCCCACTGGCATGTGTTGTCATGGAGGCCGGAGCCACCCAGCATGTTCACATGGAGCGAGCAGGTAACATGCCCAATCTGTAGACTACAGTTAACTGTATTGTTAGATTATGTCTATGTGAGATGTGTACTGTGTGTTTAGCAGTTGTGCTGCCTAGTGTTGTGCAATACTGATATTTTGAATATTATATGTACACCTGTGACTGTTGACTGTTGTTCTACTGCAGTTTATCACAGTAGCAATGCCACAGTTGTGGCCACTGACAACCTCTCTCATATTCCCGTAGGTCCCTCTGGTGTGACAGCAGGGCAGACGGTCCATGCTGGTGAGTGTGGTATAACTGCATTGTTGGTAATGAAATGTGCATGTCATAGGTGAGGTGTAGGCCATGTAGACATAACACACCTATGCATAATGCATGCCGTGCATGTTTTCTGTAAGACGTTGCACAGCTCAGTAATGTCAGTAGCTGCCTCAATGACATGCAATACACAGAGCATCAGACACAGTTGTGGCAACACCGTACTGCACATTGGATAGGCATAGTTGCTACAGCTGTACACAACATAACATGTTTATCATACACAGTACACGACAACATGCTACATATGGTGTTACCACACAGCCGCTGTAAGGTCACACTTCAGTATCCCACATGTCATGCACATACACATGATGTACCTCAGGGGTAGAGGCCTATCATGGGGCTGTGCAACACTCTTCACCACATAACACAGTCATGTTAGGCAATGCACCCTATTGGGCACCTCACACACTCATGTACAAAGTGGCTGTGTAATTGTGAACATAGCCGCGGCACTGCAGTGCAGGTACAGCATGTTAGGCGGTGGTCTGTTACACATTAGTAGCTGTGAGTGACACAAGATGCATGATGATGATGGCACATGGTACTACACCCCATCCAGTTACAGTGACCACAGTACTACTCATAGCAGTCATTGCTTTGCACCTCAATGTTGTGTGTGTGCAAACATATGCACCTATACACAATCAGCATAGCATGTTGTGTGTCTGCTTATATATGTCAGTAAACACAATATGCACAGCAGTCACCATCCGAACAAAGTGTCACATATACGTCCTGGAATGCTAGTGGGTGTATATGTCACATGACACACATTGGGTATGTGTGGTGTGTAATGTTGCAGTCATGTAACATGCCGTGTCATGGCTGGCACCAACATATCTGCAATATGTCCCACACTCACCATAACCACTGTACAATGGCCATGTCTTGCACTGGGATTCCTTCACGTCTACATGCACCACTCATCCCATTTGTGTACATAGCATGCATGTCCTACACCTGTGCCCAATATTATCTGCTATGGACACAGACACTGTAATCAGACATGGGAATCTATGTGTCACACAGATAACACATGCAGCCATGGTATGTATACCTGTGAGTGATGGTGCACAGGGCATTGCAGAGCTGATAATACTTGCACAGCAATGTTGTGTCTATGTACACATTGTGTTCCAGGGTATAGCCAATCAGTGAACAACTATACACATGCATTAAAGCCATGTATACTGTCATTAAATAGGGGCATCTACACTTGCACTGCATGGTCTTGTGCAACACATATTCTGCATGCTGACATGTGTGTGGTGACTGCCTTGTGATACTGTCACCCACCTTCACCCACTATTGAGTATGTGTTGGATTGCTGGTGTGTGTGTGTGTGTGTGTGTGTGTGTGTGTGTGTGTGTGTGTGTGTGTGTGTGTATGTGCTGTAGTGAGGAGTGTATTTGTGTGCATGTGTGCATGTGTGCATGTGTTCGTGTGTTCATGTGTGCATGTGTGCAAACATCATGTACAGATTGTAAATTGTGTTTCCTGTCTTCCTCTCACAGGTGCTGTGTTTGGGGTGGCTGACAGCAGCAGGGAACCTGAAGTCACTGCCACTAATAGTGGAGATGATGAGACATGTATTTTGGCACAGGAAGGTTTGACAGGGTCTGTCGTTGGTCCACCAATCGACAGTACACAGCGTTCAACCCCATCTATGTGCACACTCATACTGCCGATACATCCCTCATCACCAATGGCCTTAGCCGAGGGACAGCATACAGTTGGCATTAATCAGGAGAGTGTGGTACCCATGACACTTGCATCCCCTCACAGCAGCCATAGCCCGATTCCTGGAACGGTACCACATAGGCGGATGTCCAGGGGTTCTTGGGGGAGCACCACTGGTCATATTGCCCCTGGCAGACATGCCCCCAGAGGTATTACAACCTCCAGTATGTTCTGGGCTGTAATGCAGGCACAGGCATGTATGGAAAGGTACACCAGACAGGGACTAAGGGCACAGAGGGCCCATTAGAATGCTATCAATGACAGCATCCGTGACCTTGCCGGTGCCATCCAGAATTTCACCGAGGTCATTGATAGACATTGGGGGGAGACAATAGATGCCCTCCACAATGTTCCTTCCATGAGCCAGGATCGTGCGGATGGTTGAGACATCAACGCAGACACATGTCAGCAACAGCAACAGATGGCAGTCGACTTGGACGGCACACAGATCACAGCCGCTCCCGTAGTGGCAGTACCAGCCCCAGCAATGCTGGGGCTGGCCTGTCTATTGACCGTCCTGGTAGACCACATGCACGTGGCTCTGGCCAGTCCCAGCAGGGACATGGGTCCAGTCATCATACCTCTTCCTCTGATGATAGTACCCAGTCAGGGTTGGTACCCAATACTGCCCATAGCACCCCTGCCAGGCACAGGTACCGTGTCCGTGCCCAGAGACAGTGAACTGTACAGCCTAGCAAGTACAGTCTGTGGCTGTCCCACAACCTCCCGTATATGGCAGCCACATGATGGAGCTGTGTGCATGCAGACACACACACAGTAACCAAACAAGTAAGGCTCACTCATACACACACACATTACATCAACATTGGCCCATGCTGTACTGTTGTCCCTCACACACACACACACACACACACACACACACACACACACACACACACACATACACACAAACACATGTCGATTGGATGGGTCAATGTTGGCCTCTGGCAAACCAACAACACACCCTGTGCATATGATGACACCTGTGCCACCTCTTGTCATCTGTAACATTGATGCAGGAACAGGCTAACATGGTTCTGATGCACAGGGTTACATTATAGCAGTGTAGCAATATTAGCAAGTTGTCAACAGGAAAGTGTAATGATATCCTTGCAGGTATATCTGAGCAGGCATTATGCATCACAGCTCTGATTGTCAATGTAGCATTGTTTACACCAGTGTTAGGTCTAAGTATGTATTGTCCACCCATGTGCCACTTGGCTGAAGTGTACAGTGTTGCCAGCATGTGTTAGTGAGTGAACAGTATGTGTGTGGTGTGTGCATTGCAGATTAGCAGGTGTACATCTGTGAACATGGTGGGTGCGCACTGTCTGCATGTACGTGCATAGTGGACACATGGAATGTGTTGCATACCCTGTTGTACACATTGTTAACATCTCATAGTATCTTTCGATGGCCAGTATGCATTCTACTACAGATATGTACTAACATGGGTACACATGTGTGTGTGACATGGGTCGACAGTATGCTGTGGGTGATACTGTTGATACATGTCAATGATTTGCAGTCTGGTAGTATACACAACCTCAACAGCATGAATATAACCAATCATTAGCTGATGTCCTGACAAATGACACATAGTTGTAGGGAACTCAGTAACAGTTGGGTCCTTCCAGTAATATACTATAGCAGTGACCACTGGTATTGACCGCCACCTGTACCACACCTGTTTGGCATATAGCCCTCTTAGGTACATGCAAACACACTGGAAATGCATGCATTGGCCTACACTGCATTCCCTGGATGGGACGCATATCCTACACAAGGGTATCATACAGACAGATACCTGTTGTCCAATACATGCCCCCCCCAACACACACACACTGTCAGCGTTTGCAGGATTCAAACCCCTACCTAGCTAGGTTATGATACTAGAGACATACGCATTAACACGGCGCGCTATATGCTTTACTGGGTGGTTTCTCTTCTCTTGCTATATTTGTAGGATGCTGACATCATCAGATGTTCCAAAGAAGAATGTACCTCTTTTAATTTGCTTTCCCAGTGTCCAGAAAGGGCACTCCTCACACAGGAAAGCACACACATACACACCTCCCAACACACACACACACTGTCAGCAGGATTTAAACCCCTACCTAACTATGTTATGATACTAGAAAAATACGCATTAACATGGCACGCTATATGCTTTACTGGGCGGTTTCTCTTCCCCTGCTATATTTGTAGGATGCTGACATCATCAGACTTTCCTAAGAAGAATGTACCTCTTTTAATTTGTTTTCCCAGTCTCCAAAAAGGGCACTCCTCTCACAGGAAATCCCACACATACACCCCCCACACACACACACACGCCCACACAGTCAGTGTTTGCAGGATTCAAACCTCTACTGAACTATGTTATGATACTTGAGACATACACATTAACACGGCACGCTATACGCTTTATTGGGCGGTTTCTTTTCTCCTGCTATATTTGTAGGATGCTGACATCATCAGACTGGACATGGTAATGTGTGTACACTTTGTTTTATGCAATCCCAGGAATAAGAAAACTCCAAAATGAAAACTAAAAACATTTTAAGAACAAAAAGCGAGTAACACTGTAAGCAATGTCAGAAACAAAACAGCATTACAAACAAAGAAAACCAGTTTTATTAGCGCTTTTGCTGGGATCAGTGTCTCACCTTCCTCAGACAACCACACAATCAATTAACACAGTTTATATATACAATTCAAATACATTTAATTAACAATTATACGAACCATAATTAAACTGCTTGTCCTTAAAGGAACCTCACATAAAATGAACTAATTCCTCCCCGGGATTCATGAAGCTCGGCGCAAGGCTGGCGTTAGGCTTGCGCCGACCATGCGGCATGAAGATGGTGCAGTAGTGCCAAATGCATATTAATGAAGGCACACTGCCGCCACAGCCACGTGCATAGGAAAGGAGCGTGAGTGCATAGGGCGTGTCGAAGTGCTGCACGGAGGTGTGGAAATGTCAGCTGTCGACGTGCAACCTGAAATGCTTGCATATAACAATTTGCAAGCAATAGTAATCACATCTGTCAGTGTCCGTGGATACTGAAACGTATGCAAAGCATGCAAGACAGTTCCTGCGAACACAAAATGAAGAAGCAAACACAAATGCACAGTAGGGAATAACGGGTCCCTATCCCGTGAACAAATGACATTGAAAACTGTCTGCCCGTAGTCCAATGCAATGTAGATAGTTATACCAAATGGAAGTGAAACGCATCATATGTTAGCGCACTGCCAATAGGTACGTCCAGCCCAATGGTCAGGGTCACCAGCTGACCCATATTGTGAGGGAGGGTAGACAGCTGGGCAGATGTGTCCATAACAAAAAACACGATAAATGTACATATCTAGTGACTGTATGACCGAATTATATCCCACAACGCATGTAATAGTCACATACAATAGGTATGTCCGTATTTCACATACCAAAGGTGACAGGAAATAGAATAAGGATGTAAACAAAACAGAAGGAGCATATAAACTGCTACAACAATAAGGCAACATGTAGGCTGAAAGGAACAGTATTATCCATATCATTGACTGTGGGTGCGTGCTGTCCAGTACATTCGGATATGTGTCCGGAATATATCCCATCCTGGACATAGGAAAAGGTGGCATCCTACCAATGATTAGAACAGTCAGCCAAAATCCGCACATCAGCGGTCCAAGCTGAACTTGTCAGGATGTGTCACAGTTGAACGGGTATTACCCGGGTATACCAACCATGTCATGAAAGTTAAGTATAGGTGTGTACCTATGTGCATGAGGTATAGCATGTGGAAAGTCAAACATGGCAGGGTAGTCCACACAACCATACAGGTACCAGACATATGTAGGGTATGCAATGTGTTACCTTGACCGTGTCATGGGCCATCAACCAAAGCAGTGATGGATAGAGTGTCAGGAATATGTGTGTGGGGGGGGTGGGTAATGGTATAATCCTCCAAGGCGACACTGTGTCGTATGCAGAATAGGTGAACTAGAGGTGTATGAGGGAGCAGTGGGTGAAGCAGAAAGAAACACAAAAACATATGTACACATCTGCAATGCAACCAGACAGGCCATACTGTAAAACACAATCCCACAAACATATGAATATTAAAATGTGCGATACAAATGTATAGACATGTCACCGGCACATACCCACAGATTGGTCCTGATGGAACTGGCCATATCAAATGCAACACACCTGGATGCATAATGGACTACCCAGCATCCCCTCCACAGCACACAACCTACTCCCATACCTGAACGTCCACCAAATCCAGCCATACTTGGCCTACTGGTTTGGTGCAGCCACATCTACACATAGTGACCGCTTCACATATGTAGTAGGTAGTGTCACCCTAGGCAGTTTCAGGATTGCAAACTATGTATCCCTTGCATGTAAAACCCCCAGCACATTTTCGTAATGCCAGAAGAATGGTCGGTATTGGTCTTGTTAAATTTTTGGATATCCCTCATGGGATAAGTAACCTGTGTAAACATTAGAATGGGTATGAAGACACGATGTCCAGTCCTGTAGACATCTGGACACAGGTTGGAATGTGCAGTAGTGGTACACAAGACTGTCCAGCCCTAGATGGTCATGCAGAACCTACTACCCAGGATCAAACACCTGTCCGTGACGCACGTGTCCCAACACGAATAAGCGAGAGAATATATTGCACACATTCGCATAGTGGCACATGGTATAAGGGTGATGAAGGCACTGATGTAAACAGGATACCCTCTGATCCACTGTGTGAGGGACAATTAATGTGTGTGTAGGTGTGACCTGACCAACAATGATACAATGCCAAATGTCCTGTGATTGTAGGAAATAACTATGTACCATACTGCATGTAACAGTTGCCTAAAGCAGTCACGTCAGGATAGAATAAACATAATTCATAGAAGAAACAGGCAAACAACAAAAGTGCCAAAAGTATAAGGCTCACAGCTAGGAAACAAATGAATGTTCTAAACCTGCACTGACCGTGGCTATCTGTTGGCCCAAACAATCTGGTGTCCGCAGTAGGGTTACCATCTGTCCCGCTTTGCGAGGGACAGTCCCTTTTTGGACAGTTGTGTCCTGACAAAATACATTACAAATGGAAAATGTCCTGGGATTGTAGGACATAATTATGTCCCATATGTTATGTAATAGTTGCAGAAAATAATTATTTCAGTATCTAAAATACCTAAATGTTACAAGAAACAGAATAAGCAACTAAACCACTACAAAAATAGGCTTTTATGTAGGCAAATAAGTAAAGTTCTATCCTTTGTACTGACCGTGGGTATGTGTCGGCTTGTAAAATCTGATGTGTTTTTTCGAAAATGTCCCATCTTGGCCATTTGAAAAGGTGGCAACCCTAGTCCCCAGAACACATCCCAACCTGTACGTATGACAATGTCAGTGCTACCAATGGTCAGAGCATTCACACAATAACTGGCCAGCCTCTTAACCACTCACAAAGCCAGTGACCTTTGGGGGAAAGGTGTTGAATGAGAATGACTACTTACAACAATGAGTAGTAGTATTACAAATCTGTCAACACTTTCCAAGTTAATAGTACTAATATGGTAGAAGTGTTCGTGATTGTCCCTGAGTTGTCATAGCCTTGTCACTGTCACTGTAGAATGAAATTTGCAGAAAAGAGGAAAATCCCAGGATGCAAAAAACTCCCTTACTGGCCTCAGTAAGAAACTGAGATGCCTCATAAAATCCTCCAAAGCTAGTTACGAAAATAAAATTGCCAAAGATTCCAAAGACAACCACAAAGCATTCTATAACTATGTCAAGAATCTAAATGGCAATGCTCAGATCTGCGCTGAGCTAAAACAGAATGGCATTAAATATACTGATCCAAAGGATATTGCCAATATCCTGGCAGATCGATTCAGTGCCAACTTCACCCCCTCTCACCCCTAAATGGCCCATCTCAATACCGAAGATTGCCAAATTCCAGTAATAACACACAGGTACAAAACGCACTCTCTAAAGCCAAGAATACAGCATCCATGAGACCAGATGACATCCGGGCTGTGTACTACATGAACTACAATATGAACTGGCACCTCACCTAAGTGTCATGTTTAATCATAGCCTCACCTCAGGTTTCGTGCCCACTGAGTGGCGCAGAGCTACAGTTATCCCAATCCACAAGGGGATCCACCTTGGATCCTGGAAACTACCATCCCATCAGTCTGACAAGCCTTATCTGCAAGGCCATGGGCGTATTATCATGGAACTTATAAACAAAGACATTGGCAACCTTCAAACACTGGACCCCACCCAGTTTGGGTTTGTGAAGGGCCGATCTTGTCTCCTGAACCTGATTGACTTCTTTGAATCAGTCTCCAGAGCCATGGACAAGGGTAAGGTGGTCCACACAGCCTATCTAGACCTCGCCAAGGCCTTTGACACCATCCCCACTCTGGAATCATAGATAAACTTACTAAGTTGGGCATTAATCCCTATGTCACCCAATGGGTTGCTAAATGGCTTACTGATAGAACCCACACTGTAAAAGTAGCCGACTCCAAATCCAGCTCCAGACAAGTGACAAGTGGAGTACCTCAGGGTTCAGTCCTGGGACGCTCTTGTTTGGCATCTACTTCTCTGAAGTACAGGTCAACACTAAGGGACTCTGGCTAACAAAGTTTGCAGATGACTGCAAACTGGGAGCCATTATTGAATCCCCAAATGATGTGGATACTCTACAAAAGGGCCTTACAGAAACAGATGCTTGGTGCCAGAGCCATGGGCTCAAGCTCAATGCCAAGAAATGTATTGTTATCCCCTTTGGGAAAAACATGTATCCATGAATTACCATATAGGTGGCAGTACACTAAACACAGAAAGTGTGATAAGAGACTTAGGGACACAGGTGGACAGTGGTCTCACCTTCGATAACCACATCGCCACAACAATCAGAAAATCCTTCTATGTTGCACACCTCATCACGAAGGGCTTTTCATCCAGAAAAAAGGAGGTCATTGTCCCACTGTACTCATCCCTCATTAGACCCATTATAGAATACAACGTCCCATTTGGTATGTACCTCTCAAGACATCTGCAACAACTGGAAAGGCCTCAGAAATACCTCACTAAAAGAATCACAGGCCTAAAGCAGATGCCCTACGCTGACCGCCTTAAAAACTCCAGCTATACTCTGTCGCATATTGTCTACTCAGAGGCGATCTCTGCTTAACATACAAGGCCATGTCAAACCCAGAGCTGTTGGACATGCTACACTTAAAGAAATCCCAATCTTTCAGAGCTACACGCTCCAGGGATCTAAACCTTGTCATCACAATAAACAAAACATCCTGGAGGGATAGGTTCCTGACCCAGACTCCCAGACTCTGGAATAGATTGCCCATACATGTCAAGCAGAGTGCCTCTTTGGACCTCTTCAAGAGGAACCTTGACGATTGGATGGGAGAAAGGAAATTCTCCCCAGGGATCACGTCAGTCGCCCTGCTAGACAGGGGTCCAGGAAAGTAAATAATGTGGGAAGAAATAGCCAGGGAATTGTTATGGCTAGGCTTGTATAGGCCCTAGGGCTGATAGCCTAGTACCAACCTATGAACCTATGAACCTATGAACCTATGAGTCCCCGAGTATCACAGAGGTCCGTACACATAAGTACACCAACCGTCACATCTGTTGTTAGGACTATTGCATACCTGTAGTGAATTTATAACTGATGTCCAGAATAATATTCATTGTATCTATAAATGAAGAAATAGTCAAATGGGAAGGGAAACACATGGAAATCAACCCCAGCCTGCATTATGTAGTGGAACCACTCCCCACCTTAAATTATGTAGCGTTGATCCAATAATATGGGCAGAGGTGCCCAAACACCTGCGTCTGTAAACACAGGTAAAATGTTAAAATCTGGACTAACTCTGTCCATGTGCTACATCTGATCTTTGAACAGCACCAGGGCAGTTCTACTCACCAGTCGGCTGAGCCTAAACCCAGACCAGCACATGAACACCCTGACAATCAAAAACGCCTATGTGCAAGGACTATAAGCGTAGGAGTTCTGAATATCCTTGGAGTGAGTAGACATGCAGCATGGGTCCAGAGCAGTAGGAAACAGGGAATGCCCTAATTGTAGTACTGCAGATTTCCCAGCAGGAGAATGGATGCCTGCTGTGTAAGGGAAGCGGTGAGGCGTATGTCAGAATAGCTATGAACCATGGGTATACATATAAATGAGCCAGAACAACAATAGTGCAGTGGTTACAGCATCCGCCCAACGTAAAGGCATTCCCGGTTCAAGTACGACTATAGCACATATTAATTGTGTAATGAATGCCTCTGTGCTGTACAGCCAACATTTATACATGAAAAGGTGACCGCGTTCGCATGGGTCCGTTAACCGGACTCCATCAAAGTGGTACTTTCATAAGGAATAAGGCACATGTAATCCCAAAGAAGTGCCTGTAAACATATGTAACTCAGAATAAGTAGATGCAAGTGCCTGCGGCGTGTTAATGTGCAGCTATTAGCATAGCAAAGGTATGTTGTCTTGTACAGCTGTAACTTTTATATATATATATATATATATATATATATATATATATATATATATATATATATATATAGATGTGTGTATAGATAAATATCGACAGACATAGAAATATGCAAATATATATCTACATATTTATCTTTATATACACATGTGTATATATATATATATATATATATATATATATATATATATATATATATATATATGTATATACATAGATATACATATATAGATATATATATATATATACAGATATATATATATACATACATATATATATATATATATATATATATATATATATATATATATATATGTAAGGAATGCCGAAAGACGAAAGCAAACATAAAGGTTGTGAAGGGAATCCAGAGCAAGTAAGGAATTATAAAGTGCTTGTCACTGTCACTGTAGAAATGAGTCCCCGAGTATCACAGAGGTCCGTACACATAAGTACACCAAGCTGTCACATAAAGCTGCACAAGTGTGAGTAGAGCACCGCTCTTCACACCAGAGGCAGGGTTATACTAGTGGCCATAACATTGTTGAAGTGCTACGACAACATTGTAAACAGACGGAATGTAGTACATGTTGCGACCACCTACACTTGTAACCTGCAAATCGTTCGTAATCCATAACACCAGGAAAGGCACGTATGTGCAAATATGAATGGATGGTGAGCCTGTGAATACATGAGGCAGTAAAAAATGCGTGTAGGGTCCCAATGCTCATGAGAGGGCAATGTGTAGAGGTGTGTCATGGCTGCGATATCAGGTGTATAATAGCTGTTATGCATGGAAACTCAACACGGGTGTGCAGGAGAAACTATGGATTTGCGATTATGGACACAGGAGTTCTAGGGTATGTTGCGCCGGGTGCAATGGAGCGTCCTGTGGAGGTCAGCTAGTACATAGGTGTGATTCCCAGATAGAGCATCGTTTGCGTGGAGACATGCGTGAATGGGCATATCGTTGTCGGACGTTGTGCGTAGGGGCTGGCAGCTCGGCACGTAAAACCTATCCGCCACCCATGAGCGGAATGGAATTCTGCTGTGACAACCCCAAACCGGGAAAAGCAGAAAGACACAACTACATGAAGACAACAATACATTGATGTACAGTCAGAGTAACATAAACACACATCCTATCAACAGTAATAATATGAATGTGCACAGAAAAAAACACAGTAGCAGGAATAATAGGCTGTGCATATGAGTAATAGGTCGAATTACACTGTATCACATCCCAGTTAGCAGCATCACCCCAGACATGAAAAACGTGTGACATCTGTATGCTGTATAACGTGCAATATACTGATCACAAGTTCACCGGAGTGAAGTGTCGGTGTCATAATGACTAAGGCAATAGTATGCTGTTGAAGCAGAGATAAAACCCAATACGCATGTGCAAGTGTCCATGTCCGGGAAATGTATAGGTTAACGGACACACAGATGTATAAATAGATAAAAACGTATATATATACATATATCTATATTAATTTACATACACATATATATTCATACGGATATATATATATATATATATATACACACACACAAGGATATACTACGGATATATATAGATATATATACACAAACAACAGGTAGTGATATATACACATACACACAAAACAAAATATATATGTCAGTGTAGATATACACATGTACATAAATAGGTTACTTCACAGCAATTAGGGGTAACATATTTACAGCATGGGCATATGTGACTGGGAGGTCCAATAAATAAATGTTGTACCCCCCACATCGCTCAGCTAGGCCGGACAGACATACAGACAGGCAATACAGATCAATACACTGCTGCTATCCAAAACACTGGTAGGAAAGTACCAGTGGGAGAGTTCTGCAAGGTCTACATGTTAAACATGGATAACGGTGTCCCTTGCGGGACCCCAAAAATTCAGGGTATGGGTGAATCTGCTGACATTAATATGAGCAGGATGTAGGTGTACATGGAACAGTAGGTTGTGCAAGTGTGATAATACATGGGTTGGCAAAACGTATGACGTGTCCCAAGACGGGGAGAGTTGGCAATGTATAGGGGTGTGCTCATACCCCAGCTGCGCTCGCAGTAAGTATTTGTCATGACTGCTGTAGAGGGGTGCCAGGCAGGTGGACCAATGGTATGTAATAATGGGTGTAAGTGTGCAGGTGCTGGTTGGCAGAGATGTAGTAGGCCCGCCCAGTGGAAGTCATTAATATTCCTATGTGGGCATAGCATACGCCTACACCTCCCAAACCTGAAGAGCACATCTATAGTCTGTAAACCATCAGGGGAATACATAGAGACCAAATCAGTCGTGTACCCAAATAGCATGGACGTCCATAGTTATGTATCAGAATGTAACAAAGTCCAACTAAACACTTCTAGAACTAGTGATATTAGGTGAACAGGTGGCAGAATACAGGTAATGACAGATGACAAAATGTATGAGTCATAAACAGCATGTACCTCGACAAACGTGAATGAATACATATGCTGTGTGACTGTGAATGTGTCTGGTTAATAGAACCAATCATCTAAATGTGTCCCACAGGGTGTTATGCATTGTTCCTGATACAGTGTTCATTCACACCTATTGGTATGTGAGTTCTGCTACTGACGGAAAGTGCATAATTTGCTGACCACCTTAGGTAGATGATAGCATAATAGAAGAGGTTCAACACCAGACGCCTCAAGCAACACACCCATCTGGGCAGTTGTGTCCTGCAAAATGACAGTTTTGGCACATGGCCTGTGAGTTCGGGAATGGAGGCTATATAGTGTGTGTAGTGGTGTCAGACATCAATTTGTTTTATCAGTAACAGCTACATGTAATAGGAAAAAGTATTATCAATTATAATGCTACATGAATAACCTTAACGTATGCAAACCGTGGAAGTCGTCCGTTTACTACTGGCTGTGGGTATGTGTTGCCTTGACACATGTGATAGCTCTACATATAGGGTCTATAGGGCCGCCACCATTCTGAATAGCCAAAGTGGAACCTGCTCTGTAGAAATGTCAGACATACCAGGGCAGAACACACCTACAGCCATGCATAGTACAGAAATATACATATCGGAACAAATCAAAGCGTAGTCTAGCAGCAGTAAAGTTGCTTATGCTACTACATATGACATATCGACGTGTCAGGTATACAAGACCTGTAACAAGCAACCAGTACAGACATGTACAGCATGAGAATGTCCCCTAATCAGGACAGTTGCAATGGCTAGAGTATTGTCCATACCACTCAACTGTTCCTGAATGTCAGGTACGTCCCTGAGTTTGACTGAAAGTTTAACTCTGTCCCACTTAATCCCTCCTAAAATTAGTGGCTGTTGAAGGAAAGGTGATGAATTACACTTACTGACTAATGACAATAAGTAAGAATTATAAACAACTGTTACTTCAGAATATGTGCATTAAGTCATATGCTCTGATTCTGTCAATGTTTCAAGTTAATAGCACTACTTTTGTATTTTTTCTTGACCTGTCCCTGATTCTGTAGAAATGTGTCCCCGATTGGTGGAGAGTTCTGGTATTGCCACATGAGATATGTAATGAGGAACTGTCCCATGCAAAGTGGGAAAGGTGTCACTCCTACAGTCTCCGTCATGCAATCTGAAAGGTGGACAACGTGCAGTAGGTATGCGGTAGCATGACTTGGCAGACAGCTCGTTAACAAACTCAAGTCACATGTCAGCATTGCAGAGTATCTGTTCCCATGTATCAGGCAGATGGGAGCAGATTGTATGAACACGCATATAATATGATTACATCACTGGACAGGCCGCCGAGTCCATACAGTCGAATGCCTGCCGTCGCAAAATGGTTACACATACCCGATACTGTAGTCATGTAGTCCGATATATCGCATCACAAGGGATCGCACACCCAGCGTGGTGACAAATGTAAGCAAAAATGTCGTTGAGCGAGCAGCTGCAAGCATGTTTGTCTACCAGTATGCCAGTAGTGCACTGTCAAAGAAAGGTGGAGTCTAAACATGTATAAGGTGCTGTGACCAGAGGTCAGCAGTGCTTAACACTGTGCAAACCCACGCACAACTGCTCCCACCTGCTGGAATGTGCCTTACCCAGTCTGTATCCAAAGGCGTCGCCCTGTCCACAAACAAAGAACTGCCCTATACACATGTTGGTAGCAGTACCCTGCGCACATAGCTCGTGTGAATTAACAATAGACCATGGCATATGTACAGACAATAGACCACACACACACCATACAGCGCAGACATCCAACAGTATAGCAATATACTGGCAGATATGTCCGGACCACTGGTGTATGCATGCCTGGCCGTCCTGTGTTTCAGTGTGTGAGCATGCCCAGTATGACTGTTAGGCATGTTGTCGACCGACATTACCGTCATACCGTGATGTGTATGAGCATGCCAAGTATGGTCAACTGTATTCCATGTGTCACATGTCCAGATAGTTAGTACTGTATTGCTGACCCCTCCGTTCTACACAGACAGGTGTCATGCTGTGTCTGCAGGGTAGCTAATGGTCATGTGGCATTGACAGTTGCTACATGTCTGCATAGCATGGGGGGACATCCAACCACAACCACAGTCCTACACAGCACCATGGGTGGCGCACATGACTCTCACATGTGTAGGTTTGACGGGGGGCACAGCCAACCATTGTACACATCTGCCGCTACTGTACTGGTATGCCGGGTACTCCATATCAGTGTGTGGACCTACCTAAATTGCTGGTTGGAGGGATACCAGGGTACATTGGTTCCCAGCTTTAATTACCAGCACAGTGGTGTTGGACGTCTAGCTTACACAACCTACATCAAAATGCCTGGCCTGCTGTAGTCTGTGTGTGTCTTAGGGGGTTGGGGTCATTCATAGGGCATATCCATAGGCCATCGTATATCATTTGTCTGCATTGGTCCACATCTGTCCAGCTGCATGGAACGTGTGTGGGCTGTACGGACACACATGATGGTCAGCCCATAATCTGCAGTGGGTTAGGACACCCTCTGTACTACAGGCTACCATTGTGACCCCCGTATGTGCTACAGAGGTCATGGTGCCACTATGGATGTGTACTGTCTGCTGCCCTAACATTTGGCCACCACAGTCACTTGTATGCCCACATACATACCATAGCAATGGGTAACTACACATTCTAATACAACTGCCACTTGTTAGGTCAATAGACATACCCTGGGTGTGTTCCGGACTTGAGGACGGTGCTGTAGTGCTGCCTATGTCGGATGCACACAGTGCGCCTCCTATACATGGCCCAGCACAGGTAGCATGTTTGGCATCCATTGTACTGTGTGTGGGTCAGAGAGGGGAAATCCGTGGGTACCTACTGTGTCAGTGCATATGCCTTGTGTTGCCTCTTTGCCAAGGGCAGGTCATACTGTGCACGGGCTTTCGCCGACTGTGCCCTGCTCAGGTAGTTCCTTCACCAAGTCACACTGTGCCTGTACAGGCCTTGACAGTGGTGTTGGGCTGTGTGGCCCTGCTCCATGCTGTTTCTGCTGCAACTGTTACTGCAGGATAAGATTCTCTAGCATAGCAAATACCATAACAACTTGTATGCATGTAGCTTGTGAATACTGCAGAGCCCCAACGGATGTGTCCGGATACCAGAACTGTGAACTGAGCATCCCAAACACATGCACAAGTATATGTCTTGCCTGTGTATCCGCCTCAGTATGGTGTGAGTGTTCAGGTGTGTGTGCATTGCGGATGGGTGTCATCAGCCATGACACCAGTGTTTACTCAGCATCCCCCACTAGGAGACTGTAGGGGATGTCCATATTGGCATTGGTGTGCTACAGGTCTGTCAGAAGCCATATATCAGACTCATCATAGCTTCCAGGGCAGACAGCACACACATTCAATCTCATGCCCTTGCCATCGCATATGGCCTAGCTGTTGGAGGGTATGCCCCTGCAGTGACTGTAGGCCCTACCCCGCTCACCAGGTGGTGCTACAATGTGTATGTGTTTGCAGGCTATAGCACCCAGTACCCCAGGGTAGTCATCCATGTGGTTGAACAGATGCATATTGCTGGTCTACTAATCACGTGTGTTGAGGACATGTACGTGCTCACTAGCATGTGTTGACATGGCGTCTGTGAACTGGTGCAGTACTCTGGATGCAGATGCCTGTGAGATACCCATGATATCCCCAGTTGTGCTGTGTGAGGTACCTGTGGCTAGTACACCTAGGCCAACACATACCATGGTATCCACTGTGATGTGTTTCCCTCGGCCTGTTTGATGTGTCAGGTGTGTCAGGCACAGGTCAACAAGCTGCTGTAGGAGGTCTCTGTCCACCTCATAGTGCTCCCCCATCCCCAGCCCATGTAGCACCTGGTAAGTCACCCTCGGTCTATAAAGTGTTATGTCACCCCAGTAAGGGTTGTTCGGCAGCATACACATCCTCACTGCCCCAGCCTCCTGCACATGTTGGTATATGTTGCCTGCTGCAGCCCGTCTCATTTGGTTGGATTGTGTCATGAAATGTCCCCGCAGGTATACACTGGTGGTGTAGAGTGCGGATGAAACCTGTGTGTATGCTGCTTGTACGCATTACCGTACTTTTCATGTGCGGGCTGTACACCCTGACCACCCCACCACTGCTGTCATCCCTCCCAATGTCACCAGGCAGGTATAGACACACCCCTAGCTTAGGTGTGCTAAGGCAGGAGCACTCCCGAGGCACAGTTCTGCAATGTACGTAGAGTATGCCTGACCCCCATCCCATGCTGTCAACTATACTACAGACCTGCACCCAGCTGACTACACACATACACTCCAGGGACCAGCATCACACCCTGGTGATGAATGCGATACACTATAGTCAACCTCATCTGCATAGTATAGTCTTCTAATGAACAGTTATATGACCCATACCGAACCTCCAAATTAATAACCACTGCTCAGTGTCGCTCAGATCCATACACAACTGGCAACAGGTGCCTTACTATCACCATATTCGATGTCCCATGGTCCTCCCAGCAACAAAATATCCGATGTCTACACAACTATAACCCATGGCCCTGCACACTACAGACGATGTGCATTACCACCATGCCATGGCAGATATACGTAGATCCCAGGTTATCACGTACAGATCATCTGGCACAAACATTCAACAGTGCTGATGTCCCCAGACATATATGTTCACATCTATGTCCACCACTACATCAACATATATCATATATATTATTTGTATACATATATACATGGACATATATATCTATATACATATATATATATATATATATATATATATATATATATATATATATATATATATATATATACATACACATGTACACACATATGTAGATATGGCATTTATATCACAACAGCAGACTACATGACAGCAATACATTAGACAGGAATGAAAAGGAAACTACATGTGCCACCTGCATCATGTAGTGTTGTTACTATCAAGGCACGTGTGTTATGTTGCATCACATGGGTCAGACCGTATCAAGGGTAAGTGTAGGGCTGCTGATAGTTACTCACCAGACCTATTGGCGAATGTATGTGTTGACAACCCAGTGTCTTGGCAGAATATGCGGGCTGTGGACACTATATAGGTCAGCAACAAAACACACTGAACACATCCCGCAGCTAGCCACCCACAGATACCAACACATACGGTATAACTGCCAAACACACACACCTGCCATTCCTTGGAACCGAGCACCTACCTGTCTAGTCTACCACACTACAGCATTATGCAGTAACAAAATGCGCTACCGAGTTCCAGCATCACTGCACTCCCACAGGCATACATCTAGATGGATGACATCATCTGCAAAGGCAAAGACGCCGATAGGGAATGTATGGGGAGTGAGTCATCCAAAAGTATTACTCTGTCCCCAGGCAGCTGGAAACACGCACACAAACACACACCGACACACACTTGGCAGGGCTGGGAGTCAAACATACACCTAACTACCTTATCACACAACAGCATTACACAGTTACAGAACACGCTATCGAGATAACTGGAGCACAGCACTCCCAGAGGCATACTTCGAGGTGGATGACATCATCTGCAAAGGCAAAGACACTGATAGGGAATGTATGTGGAGTGAGCCATCTAAAAGCATTACTTGGTCCCCAGGCAGCTGGAAACACACACACACACACACACACACACACACACACACACACACACACACACACACACACACACACACACACACACACACACAAACACACACACACATACACACTTGTCAGGGCTGGAAGTCAAACATACACCTAACTACCTTATCATACTACAGCATTACGCAGTTACAGAATGCTCTACAGAGATTATTGGAACACAGCACTCCAAGAGGCATACTTCTAGGTGGATGACATCATCCGCAAAGGCAAAACGCCGATAGGGAATGTATGTGGAGTGAGTCATCTAAAAGCATTACTCTGTCCCCCGGCAGCTGGAAACAGACACACACACACACACACACACACACACACACACACACACACACACACACACACACACACACACACACACACACACACACTTGGCAGGGCTGGGAGTTGAACATACACCTAACTACCTTATCACACTACAGCATTATACAGTTACAGAATGCGCTATTGAGATTACTGGTACACAGCAGTCCCAGATTCATACTTCTAGGTGGCTGACATCATCCGCAAAGGCAAAGACACTGATAGGGAATGTATAGAGAGTGAGCAGTCTAAAAGCATATTACTGTCCCAAGGGAGACGTAGACAAACACACGGCAGTGGTGGAGCGGGACAACTGCCTATCTATGGAGCACTATTACAACACTACATAGATACGAGACATGCCACAGACAATACACCCTTCAAGACAGTCAACCAGTGTGTTCAATGTAGGAATCCATCCTGATGTGGGGTATGGACATCTGTTGCCTGGATGACTACCATCGCTATACAGGATGTCAATGGCCATGCCCATACACAGAGGTACATCACTGACACAAGGTGTCACTGGGCATGCTCACACACTTAGTATCACACGTCCGTTTGGAATGTACTATGTGTCCATCTACACAACGGCGTACTGGGCATGCTCATACACTTAGTAGAAGTGAAGGGCTATCTTGCATGCACGCGGATTCTAAACATGGAAGGGCACAGTTCTGAATATACTGTGTGTCCATGTACACAACGGCGTACTGGGCATGCTTACACACTTAGTAGTAGCGAAGGGCTGTCTTGCATGAACACAGATTCTAAACACGGAAGAACACAGTTTGGAATGTACTGTGTGTCCATCTACACAACGGAGTTCTGGGCATGCTCACACACTTAGCAGTAGCAAAGGGCTGTCTTGCATGCACATGGATTCTAAATACGGAAGGGCACAGTATGGTGTTACTGTCCCCACGTACATGAAGGCCACTCACATGTACTGATCAGTACACACTCAAGAGCCATCACAGATGTCTCAGGTGCAGATCACAGAGGTAAATGCCGCATTCTACTATGTAGCCCTCAGACATCACCATGTCTTTGGACTAGCAACACACATCCATACATTACCACAACACCGTGTGACTCATGACCAGTGGACTGTACATAGGTCTACAGCAACTGTGCAGACTACACATGTACTGACAGGGTTCCATCATGTGTTATGCAATGCAATGATACCACTGTACATAACCAGGTTGGCTCTACACATAACAGGGGCCCTGGATCTTACACAGCTGTGACAGATGACTGTCGCTGTACACCAAAGAACACACATGTTTGGATATGACATACATGTAATCGCATGGATATGTGCATGGACCACACACACACACACACACACACACACACACACACACACACACACACACACACACACAAAACACATATGTACATAGCATAGCTTTTGCTGTCCTCCGTGCAGACAAGTGGCTACAGCAATCACACGCATGCACATGGAAGGTAGGTCCATGGCTATTGAATGCTAACAGTACATGAGGTAGCAATGTTGACTGAGGAAGCATTCCCACTGTACTAGTTACCCATGACACCCATCATATCATACAACAATCCATGTGTTATTTATGTCATCACACATGTCCACCAATTGCAATGCATACAAACATGGCTACATGACAGGCATGTAGGACCAACACACATGTACATGTAGTGGTGTGCATGCAGCTACCATGCATGTGAAGTAGCTGATGTATGTAATTCATCTGTGCCTAACTACAACATGCAGTTGCAATGCAGCCCCATCATTGACACCTGTATATGGTGAAATGCTGACAGTACGGTAGGATGTACATCAGGGATGGATGGATGTGTGTACATAAAGTGGTGATCCACTTTTGCAGATGGATGTTTGCCGAGGACAGCTCACAGGTGTGTCACAAGCCATCCTACCATTACATGTGCAAACAGTACGCTATGTTACTGTTACTTGATGGTGAAGACATAAAACCTACACAGCGGTCAGGGTGTTACTGACTGTAAGTCACTTGACACCTGTAACACTTACATCCTCTTGTGTGCATATAGCAGCACAAATTCCGAAGGTAGCGTTGGTACACATAATGCGGCCAATACTGCTGCATGTCTGTCAGACATATCATCATATAGCAGATGTATCATTCACAGTACTGCCATGCGTGTTTGCTTGTGTGACCATATATGCCACATGGTGGGGAATACATCCCAATTGTTATACACCCTGTACACTGTTGTAGAGATCTGTGCATACTGCAGTGTGGAAAGCATGACGTAGGTAAGGGTGGTGTGTGTATCACACACATGTCAGCTATCTGTATGTGAATGACATTTGTGGACTCCCCAGTATGTGTGTGTGTGTATGTATGTATGGCTGTCTGGTGCATGGAGTGAGGGTGTATGCTACCATACAGAACAGACAGGATCCCTAACCCCTCATGGTGATGCAGTCTACTACCCTGTTGATGCCATCGGTCTCAGCCTTACTGGCTACCTGTACATGTTCATTCTCTGTGTCGCGTCGTGTGGGTGCACAGTACTGTAAGGGTTATTACCACATAGGCAGGGGTCCTCATCTCAACACTATAGAGTGTGCGTTATAGTGTTGCTGACCCCGTGAGTGTGGGCATGTTACTGTGTGTTTCTGTGTATATCTGTGTGTGTTCTCATCCTGTAATGTGACAGGGTATTACTGCTACACAGTGAGGCCTCATGCTATCAAGTGGCCTCTAACGTTATCATCGGCCAGACCACTGTGTAAACCCCCCACACCATGTCAACATACCTGTGATGTGTCCTGGTATGGATGTCACATCTCTAGCTACTGTAGCCTATTAAACAGCCCACATGCTTCTGGATCAGTAGATGTGTGGACATCTGTGGTATGGTAGCCTTTCTAACAGTCAGGTTGAGGCTACATATAGCATGCTGGTATTGCCATACATGCCTGTGAGTACTCCACATTTACACATGGGAAACTGCAAACACCGCTATTTGTTGGTACATGCAAGTAGACCATAAGGAGGGAATCAGGCAGCATTACCAACATGCTGTTACTGTTGTTACCAAGACACATACTGTGAACATATAACAATGCATTATAAACCTGTACTACATGGTATGTCTGGTGCGTGTCAACAGTACACAACTAATGTAATATATACTTCTCTCACTATTCTGTTCACCCTGTGCATCAGACCATTTGAGCATGTCCCTGCACTGATGGTGCGAATGACAGGGATGTGGCACAGGCAACATCATATGCACAGGGTGATAATGTTTGCCAGGGACATAGGCTGCTCTAGTGAATGAAATCATGTGTGTGGGTAAGGGCCGGTGATCTGATTGGACATGTGTGGTCATTATGCATGTGGGTGTTGCGGTGCCCTATAGATGTTTTTGCTGTGTGCGTGTATGAGTGCACACAATTCTGCCTTTTGTCAGGCCTACACAGGGGTATTATTGACAGATCCAGATTGTACAGACCAGGATGTACAGCTCACTGTGTCTGGCCACGGCCATGTGACCTGTGCCTGCCAGGGGTTGCACGGGCAGTACCAGGCGGAGGTACAGATTGGCTACTGTCTGATGACACATTTCCACTGGAACCGTGTCCCTGCTGGGAACGTCCAGGGCTATGTCCATGTGGCCTCCTGTGTCCTGGTGTGGACAGCACAGCACCAGCTGCACTGCTACTGCTACCGGTACTATGAGAGCAGGCATGTGAGGTGGCTTGTTCACGTTGACCTGCATTAGGTGATGTAGCTGGCCTACATCCACATGACCTACACCTCACTCCTACCAGATGTTCCAGCACAGACAGCTCACCCTCGCGGATTGCCATGCCATGGTCAAGGATTCCGACCATGTCACCCAATTGCCTGTCCAGAACATCAGCAATCTGCTGTTGAGCATTTGCCAATGCCTGGATGTTGTCATTAAGAGTACGGATAACAGCCCACTGAAGCCTCTGCCCATCTCTGTTCTGCCATTCAGCACGTGCCTGTGCCGCCATTACAGTCTGGAACATGCGTCTGGTGACACCAGCTGCTGCACTCTGTCCTGCAGGTGCATGTCTGCCAGAGGTCCTCCTACAAGCAGCACTGGCCACATGCCTGTGTGGCACATCTGCAGTCATTACACTGACACCATGGTGTGGAGACACACCTTCTGTAGCCACCACATTTTCCTGTTCCAAGCTAACACACGCTGACTGTCCTTCCTCTATGGCCACTGGTGATGGGGTATGTGTTGGCATGAGAACTGTGTGCGAGGGAGAGTGGGACATAGCTGGGATGGCAACCATTGGCACAGATTCAACCCCTGGAACCCTGCCTGTAGAACATGCATATGTTCAACACTGCTAGTATCTGTGGGGACACTAACATCAGACGGACCGCAGGAGGGTAACGCACCTACATTACCTGTGAATGCAAAGAAAGACTCTACATTATTAACATCAGAAGGACCGCAGGAGGGTAATGCACCTACATCACCTGTGAATGCAAAGAAAGACTCTACATTACAATAGACACACACACATAGACACACACACATAGACACACACACACACACACACACACACACACACACACACACACACACACACACACAGACACACACCCACAGACACAAACACACAGACACACCATGCATGTGATTTGACAGACAGCATACAGCATGCATGTGATACAGCAGACGGCATGCAGCTCAGACATTAATAGTGGTAGTTAGCATACCTCCCTGAGTTGCACACAACAGCAAGCAGGTGTCATATCAGTAGCCATGCAGTTCACACAATCATGGTAGTAAGCATGCATCCCTGTGATACACCATGTGGACCAGTACAGGTTAACAGTACACATGGCTGAAGTGACCTTGACATGTAATCTGCTGACGTGTGCATTGACATGCATACATGTCTGACACGATGGTGTCCTGACACATGTACAGCATTGTAATGGGTATCACATTGCAGTGTTGTCTGCATGCCGTACAGATAGAATGCACATTTAGCAAATGTGCATGAGCATGGAAGGGTAGTGTGAGGTCTCTACATTGCTATACAGTGTGAAGTACAGACACTGTGCCATTGCATGGCATCATGAGGTGTCTATATTGCTATACAGTGTGTAATATGCACACATTGCATAGTCATAACTGTGTGCATACACATGACATAACTGTGGATTGTGACCCACGTTGCTGAGGTGTATACACACCAAACCATGCTGTGTCATGTGACAGTTCACTGGAAGACCTACGGATGACACCCCTGCACAACTACTACAGAGTCTTAGCTGCCTGGCAACCATGTCCACACATGGCAGACTTGTCAATACACCATGTCCCACATGACATTGATGTACCACACACATGAGGTGCACGGCTGATGGTGATGTCCTACTGCAGCAAAGGAAATGTACGGTATCTGTGGCCTGATGTGGTGTCAATGTCTGTGGAAGCTGTACAGGTGACTACTGTCATGCTATGACACAGTCATGATGTTCAACACATCATATATGGTCGACTTATGTGACACCTCCACTAGCTGTGCACAGGCTTTTCGGATGTCCAGTATACCACATCAACTCTATAATCAGTCAACTAAGGCTATAGTTGGACCATGTGTGGACAATGTGCAACAGGGTGTATACACATCACATCTAATGTGTGGCTACATATCTCTGGCCATCCTCCATGGCCATATGTGAACATGTGTTGGCCAAATGTTTGTGATGGCCATCTATCTCACATGTCTGTGTTGTCCACAGGGCTATACGAACAACGGGTATATGTTTGGTATGTGGGGTATGTGTTATGGGATAGTGTGACAACAGCAGCCAGAACACTACATGTCTGGGACATGTCAGATTGCACATCACAATGTGTGCACCCATTGCAGGGGCATATAACACAATGGTGACTCCTGTGGGCTGCCCATATCCAAGCTCACTGTGTGGTACTGTTTGTGTACCACACATGTATTATTCCAATGTATAGTACACATATGCCTACATTGAACAACACCTCCACTGTTGTATGCACAGCTGTCCACACATGTAGCAATGACAGATAATGTGGCTTCATGTCGGTGATTCATTTCATTTGTATATATTGCACATGGGTAGCCAGTGTGAATGATGGGAGATGCGACCTGTATATCGTGACTGGACCATACATTATGTATACATGTGTTAACTGGCCACATGGCGAATAGATATATGCATTAACATGCCTGATACTGATGACAGTCTCACCTGCAATGGACTGATGCCTGTGCGGCATGCCAGAGGTACCTGTATAGGGGTGACTCAGCAGTTTGAACATTATCCATGACTGTATGAGACGGCAATGTGTAGAGGTGTGTCATGGCTGCGATATCAGGTGTATAATAGCTGTTATGCATGGAAACTCAACACGGGTGTGCAGGAGAAACTATGGATTTGCGATTATGGACACAGGAGTTCTAGGGTATGTTGCGCTGGGTGCAATGGAGCATCCTGTGGAGGTCAGCTAGTACATAGGTGTGATTCCCAGATAGAGCATCGTTTGCGTGGAGACATGCGTGAATGGGCATATCGTTGTCGGACGTTGTGCGTAGGGGCTGGCAGCTCGGCACGGAAAACCTATCCGTCACCCATGAGCAGAATGGAATTCTGCTGTGACAACCCCAAACCGGGAAAAGCAGAAAGACACAACTACATGAAGACAACAATACATTGACGTCCAGTCAGAGTAACATAAACACACATCCTATCAACAGTAATAATATGAATGTGCACAGAAAAAAACACAGTAGCAGGAATAATAGGCTGTGCATATGAGTAATAGGTCAAATTACACTGTATCACATCCCAGTTAGCAGCATCACCCCAGACATGAAAAACGTGTGACATCTGTATGCTGTATAACGTACAATATACTGATCACAAGTTCACCGGAGTGAAGTGTCGGTGTCATAATGACTAAGGCAATAGTATGCTGTTGAAGCAGAGATAAAACCCAATACGCATGTGCAAGTGTCCATGTCCGGGAAATGTATAGGTTAACGGACACACAGATGTATAAATAGATAAAAACGTATATATATACATATATCTATATTAATTTACATACACATATATATTCATACGGATATATATATATATATATATATATACACACACAAGGATATACTACGGATATATATAGATATATATACACAAACAACAGGTAGTGATATATACACATACACACAAAACAAAATATATATGTCAGTGTAGATATACACATGTACATAAATAGGTTACTTCACAGCAATTAGGGGTAACATATTTACAGCATGGGCATATGTGACTGGGAGGTCCAATAAATAAATGTTGTACCCCCCACATCGCCCAGCTAGGCCGGACAGACATACAGACAGGCAATACAGATCAATACACTGCTGCTATCCAAAACACCGGTAGGAAAGTACCAGTGGGAGAGTTCTGCAAGGTCTACACTTTAAACATGGATAACGGTGTCCCTTGCGGGACCCCAAAAATTCAGGGTACGGGTGAATCTGCTGACATTAATATGAGCAGGATGTAGGTGTACATGGAACAGTAGGTTGTGCAAGTGTGATAATACATGGGTTGGCAAAACGTATGACATGTGTCCCAGGACGGGGAGAGTTGGCAATGTATAGGGGTGTGCTCATACCCCAGCTGCGCTCGCAGTAAGTATTTGTCATGACTGCTGTAGAGGGGTGCCAGGCAGGTGGACCAATGGTATGTAATAATGGGTGTAAGTGTGCAGGTGCTGGTTGGCAGAGATGTAGTAGGCCCGCCCAGTGGAAGTCATTAATATTCCTATGTGGGCATAGCATACGCCTACACCTCCCAAACCTGAAGAGCACATCTATAGTCTGTAAACCATCAGGGGAATACATAGAGACCAAATCAGTGCCGTGTACCCAATTAGCATGGACGTCCATAGTTATGTATCAGAATGTAACAAAGTCCAACTAAACACTTCCAGAACTAGTGATATTAGGTGAACAGGTGGCAGAATACAGGTAATGACAGATGACAAAATGTATGAGTCATAAACAGCATGTACCTCAACAAACGTGAATGAATACATATGCTGTGTGACTGTGAATGTGTCTGGTTAATAGAACCAATCATCTAAATGTGTCCCACAGGGTGTTATGCATTGTTCCTGATACAGTGTTCATTCACACCTATTGGTATGTGAGTTCTGCTACTGACGGAAAGTGCATAATTTGCTGACCACCTTAGGTAGATGATAGCATAATAGAAGAGGTTCAACACCCGTACGCCTGCGAGCAACACACCCATCTGGGCAGTTGTGTCCTGCAAAATGACAGTTTTGGCACATGGCCTGTGAGTTCGGGAATGGAGGCTATATAGTGTGTGTAGTGGTGTCAGACATCAATTTGTTTTATCAGTAACAGCTACATGTAATAGGAAAAAGTATTATCAATTATAATGCTACATGAATAACCTTAACGTATGCAAACCGTGGAAGTCGTCCGTTTACTACTGGCTGTGGGTATGTGTTGCCTTGACACATGTGATAGCTCTACATATAGGGTCTATAGGGCCGCCACCATTCTGAATAGCCAAAGTGGAACCTGCTCTGTAGAAATGTCAGACATACCAGGGCAGAACACACCTACAGCCATGCATAGTACAGAAATATACATATCGGAACAAATCAAAGCGTAGTCTAGCAGCAGTAAAGTTGCTTATGCTACTACATATGACATATCGACGTGTCAGGTATACAAGACCTGTAACAAGCAACCAGTACAGACATGTACAGCATGAGAATGTCCCCTAATCAGGACAGTTGCAATGGCTAGAGTATTGTCCATACCACTCAACTGTTCCTGAATGTCAGGTACGTCCCTGAGTTTGACTGAAAGTTTAACTCTGTCCCACTTAATCCCTCCTAAAATTAGTGGCTGTTGAAGGAAAGGTGGTGAATTACACTTACTGACTAATGACAATAAGTAAGAATTATAAACAACTGTTACTTCAGAATATGTGCATTAAGTCATATGCTCTGATTCTGTCAATGTTTCAAGTTAATAGCACTACTTTTGTATTTTTTCTTGACCTGTCCCTGATTCTGTAGAAATGTGTCCCCGATTGGTGGAGAGTTCTGGTATTGCCACATGAGATATGCGTAATGAGGAACTGTCCCATGCAAAGTGGGAAAGGTGTCACTCCTACAGTCTCCCGTCATGCAATCTGAAAGGTGGACAACGTGCAGTAGGTATGCGGTAGCATGACTTGGCAGACAGCTGCGTTAACAAACTCAAGTCACATGTCAGCATTGCAGAGTATCTGTTCCCATGTATCAGGCAGATGGGAGCAGATTGTATGAGGAACACGCATATAATATGATTACATCACTGGACAGGCCGCCGAGTCCATACAGTCGAATGCCTGCCGTCGCAAAATGGTTACACATACCCGATACTGTAGTCATGTAGTCCGATATAATACGCATCACAAGGGATCGCACACACCCAGCGTGAGTGACAAATGTAAGCAAAAATGTCGTTGAGCGAGCAGCTGCAAGCATGTTTGTCTACCAGTATGCCAGTAGTGCACTGTCAAAGAAAGGTGGAGTCTAAACATGTATAAGGTGCTGTGACCAGAGGTCAGCAGTGCTTAACACTGTGCAAACCCACGCACAACTGCTCCCACCTGCTGGAATGTGCCTTACCCAGTCTGTATCCAAAGGCGTCGCCCTGTCCACAAACAAAGAACTGCCCTATACACATGTTGGTAGCAGTACCCTGCGCACATAGCTCGTGTGAATTAACAATAGACCATGGCATATGTACAGACAATAGACCACACACACACCATACAGCGCAGACATCCAACAGTATAGCAATATACTGGCAGATATGTCCGGACCACTGGTGTATGCATGCCTGGCCGTCCTGTGTTTCAGTGTGTGAGCATGCCCAGTATGACTGTTAGGCATGTTGTCGACCGACATTACCGTCATACCGTGATGTGTATGAGCATGCCAAGTATGGTCAACTGTATTCCATGTGTCACATGTCCAGATAGTTAGTACTGTATTGCTGACCCCTCCGTTCTACACAGACAGGTGTCATGCTGTGTCTGCAGGGTAGCTAATGGTCATGTGGCATTGACAGTTGCTACATGTCTGCATAGCATGGGGGGACATCCAACCACAACCACAGTCCTACACAGCACCATGGGTGGTGCACATGACTCTCACATGTGTAGGTTTGACGGGGGGCACAGCCAACCATTGTACACATCTGCCGCTACTGTACTGGTATGCTGGGTACTCCATATCAGTGTGTGGACCTACCTAAATTGCTGGTTGGAGGGATACCAGGGTACATTGGTTCCCAGCTTTAATTACCAGCACAGTGGTGTTGGACGTCCTAGCTTACACAACCTACATCAAAATGCCTGGCCTGCTGTAGTCTGTGTGTGTCTTAGGGGGTTGGGGTCATTCATAGGGCATATCCATAGGCCATCGTATATCATTTGTCTGCATTGGTCCACATCTGTCCAGCTGCATGGAACGTGTGTGGGCTGTACGGACACACATGATGGTCAGCCCATAATCTGCAGTGGGTTAGGACACCCTCTGTACTACAGGCTACCATTGTGACCCCCGTATGTGCTACAGAGGTCATGGTGCCACTATGGATGTGTACTGTCTGCTGCCCTAACATTTGGCCACCACAGTCACTTGTATGCCCACATACATACCATAGCAATGGGTAACTACACATTCTAATACAACTGCCACTTGTTAGGTCAATAGACATACACTGGGTGTGTTCCGGACTTGAGGATGGTGCTGTAGTGCTGCCTATGTCGGATGCACACAGTGCGCCTCCTATACATGGCCCAGCACAGGTAGTGTCATGTTTGGCATCCATTGTACTGTGTGTGGGTCAGAGAGGGGAAATCCGTGGGTACCTACTGTGTCAGTGCATATGCCTTGTGTTGCCTCTTTGCCAAGGGCAGGTCATACTGTGCACGGGCTTTCGCCGACTGTGCCCTGCTCAGGTAGTTCCTTCACCAAGTCACACTGTGCCTGTACAGGCCTTGACAGTGGTGTTGGGCTGTGTGGCCCTGCTCCATGCTGTTTCTGCTGCAACTGTTACTGCAGGATAAGATTCTCTAGCATAGCAAATACCATAACAACTTGTATGCATGTAGCTTGTGAATACTGCAGAGCCCCAACGGATGTGTCCGGATACCAGAACTGTGAACTGAGCATCCCAAACACATGCACAAGTATATGTCTTGCCTGTGCATCCGCCTCAGTATGGTGTGAGTGTTCAGGTGTGTGTGCATTGCTGATGGGTGTCATCAGCCATGACACCAGTGTTTACTCAGCATCCCCCACTAGGAGACTGTAGGGGATGTCCATATTGGCATTGGTGTGCTACAGCTCTGTCAGAAGCCATATATCGGACTCATCATAGCTTCCAGGGCAGACAGCACACACATTCAATCTCATGCCCTTGCCATCACATATGGCCTAGCTGTTGGAGGGTATGCCCCTGCAGTGACTGTAGGCCCTACCCCGCTCACCAGGTGGTGCTACAATGTGTATGTGTTTGCAGGCTATAGCACCCAGTACCCCAGGGTAGTCATCCATGTGGTTGAACAGATGCATATTGCTGGTCTACTAATCACGTGTGTTGAGGACATGTACGTGCTCACTAGCATGTGTTGACATGGCGTCTGTGAACTGGTGCAGTACTCTGGATGCAGATGCCTGTGAGATACCCATGATATCCCCAGTTGTGCTGTGTGAGGTACCTGTGGCTAGTACACCTAGGCCAACACATACCATGGTATCCACTGTGATGTGTTTCCCTCGGCCTGTTTGATGTGTCAGGTGTGTCAGGCACAGGTCAACAAGCTGCTGTAGGAGGTCTCTGTCCACCTCATAGTGCTCCCCCATCCCCAGCCCATGTAGCACCTGGTAAGTCACCCTCGGTCTATAAAGTGTTATGTCACCCCAGTAAGGGTTGTTCGGCAGCATACACATCCTCACTGCCCCAGCCTCCTGCACATGTTGGTATATGTTGCCTGCTGCAGCCCGTCTCATTTGGTTGGACTGTGTCGTAAAATGTCCCCGCAGGTATACACTGGTGGTGTAGAGTGCGGATGAAACATGTGTGTATGCTGCTTGTACGCATTACCGTACTTTTCATGTGCGGGCTGTACACCCTGACTACCCCACCACTGCTGTCATCCCTCCCAATGTCACCAGGCAGGTATAGACACACCCCTAGCTTAGGTGTGCTAAGGCAGGAGCACTCCCGAGGCACAGTTCTGCAATGTACGTAGAGTATGCCTGACCCCCATCCCATGCTGTCAACTATACTACAGACCTGCACCCGGCTGACTACACACATACACTCCAGGGACCAGCATCACACCCTGGTGATGAATGCGATACACTATAGTCAACCTCATCTGCATAGTATAGTCTTCTAATGAACAGTTATATGACCCATACCGAACCTCCAAATTAATAACCACTGCTCAGTGTCGCTCAGATCCATACACAACTGGCAACAGGTGCCTTACTATCAACATATTCGATGTCCCATGGTCCTCCCAGCAACAAAATATCCGATGTCTACACAACTATAACCCATGGCCCTGCACACTACAGACGATGTGCATTACCACCACGCCATGGCAGATATACGTAGATCCCAGGTTATCACGTACAGATCATCTGGCACAAACATTCAACAGTGCTGATGTCCCCAGACATATATGTTCACATCTATGTCCACCACTACATCAACATATATCATATATATTATTTGTATACATATATACATGGACATATATATCTATATACATATATATATATATATATATATATATATATATATATATATATATATATATATATATATATACACATACACATGTACACACATATGTAGATATGGCATTTATATCACAACAGCAGACTACATGACAGCAATACATTAGACAGGAATGAAAAGGAAACTACATGTGCCACCTGCATCATGTAGTGTTGTTACTATCAAGGCACGTGTGTTATGTTGCATCACATGGGTCAGACCGTATCAAGGGTAAGTGTAGGGCTGCTGATAGTTACTCACCAGACCTATTGGCGAATGTATGTGTTGACAACCCAGTGTCTTGGCAGAATATGCGGGCTGTGGACACTATATAGGTCAGCAACAAAACACACTGAACACATCCCGCAGCTAGCCACCCACAGATACCAACACATACGGTATAACTGCCAAACACACACACCTGCCATGCCTTGGAACCGAGCACCTACCTGTCTAGTCTACCACACTACAGCATTATGCAGTAACAAAATGCGCTACCGAGTTCCAGCATCACTGCACTCCCACAGGCATACATCTAGATGGATGACATCATCCGCAAAGGCAAAGACGCCGATAGGGAATGTATGGGGAGTGAGTCATCCAAAAGCATTACTCTGTCCCCAGGCAGCTGGAAACACACACACAAACACACACCGACACACACTTGGCAGGGCTGGGAGTCGAACATACACCTAACTACCTTATCACAC
Organism: Protopterus annectens; assembly: GCF_019279795.1. Lineage (NCBI taxonomy): Eukaryota > Metazoa > Chordata > Ceratodontiformes > Protopteridae > Protopterus > Protopterus annectens. Next base: position 734,615,458 of record NC_056746.1, on the reverse strand, counting down.
TACAGCATTACACAGTTACAGAACACGCTATCGAGATAACTGGAGCACAGCACTCCCAGAGGCATACTTCGAGGTGGATGACATCATCTGCAAAGGCAAAGACACTGATAGGGAATGTATGTGGAGTGAGCCATCTAAAAGCATTACTTGGTCCCCAGGCAGCTGGAAACACACATACACACACACACACACACACACACACACACACACACACACACACACACACACACACACACACACACACACACACACACACACACACACATACACACTTGGCAGGGCTGGAAGTCAAACATACACCTAACTACCTTATCATACTACAGCATTACGCAGTTACAGAACGCTCTACAGAGATTATTGGAACACAGCACTCCAAGAGGCATACTTCTAGGTGGATGACATCATCCGCAAAGGCAAAGACGCCGATAGGGAATGTATGTGGAGTGAGTCATCTAAAAGCATTACTCTGTCCCCCGGCAGCTGGAAACAGACACACACACACACACACACACACACACACACACACACACACACACACACACACACACACACACACACACACACACACACACACACACTTGGCAGGGCTGGGAGTTGAAAATACACCTAACTACCTTATCACACTACAGCATTATACAGTTACAGAATGCGCTATCGAGATTACTGGTACACAGCACTCCCAGAATCATACTTCTAGGTGGATGACATCATCCGCAAAGGCAAAGACACTGATAGGGAATGTATAGAGAGTGAGCAGTCTAAAAGCATATTACTGTCCCAAGGGAGACGTAGACAAACACACGGCAGTGGTGGAGCGGGACAACTGCCTATCTATGGAGCACTATTACAACACTACATAGATACGAGACATGCCACAGACAATACACCCTTCAAGACAGTCAACCAGTGTGTTCAATGTAGGAATCCATCCTGATGTGGGGTATGGACATCTGTTGCCTGGATGACTACCATCACTATACAGGATGTCAATGGCCATGCCCATACACAGAGGTACATCACCGACACAAGGTGTCACTGGGCATGCTCACACACTTAGTATCACGCGTCCGTTTGGAATGTACTGTGTGTCCATCTACACAACGGCGTACTGGGCATGCTCACACACTTAGTAGAAGTGAAGGGCTATCTTGCATGCACGCGGATTCTAAACATGGTAGGGCACAGTTTTGAATATACTGTGTGCCCATGTACACAACGGCGTACTGGGCATGCTTACACACTTAGTAGTAGCGAAGGGCTGTCTTGCATGAACACAGATTCTAAACACGGAAGAACACAGTTTGTGTACTGTGTGTCCATCTACACAACGGAGTACTGGGCATGCTCACACACTTAGCAGTAGCAAAGGGCTGTCTTGCATGCACATGGATTCTAAATACGGAAGGGCACAGTATGGTGTTACTGTCCCCACGTACATGAAGGCCACTCACATGTACTGATCAGTACACACTCAAGAGCCATCACAGATGTCTCAAGTGCAGATCACAGAGGTAAATGCCGCATTCTACTATGTAGCCCTCAGACATCACCATGTCTTTGGACTAGCAACACACATCCATACATTACCACAACACCGTGTGACTCATGATCAGTGGACTGTACATAGGTCTACAGCAACTGTGCAGACTACACATGTACTGACAGGGTTCCATCATGTGTTATGCAATGCAATGATACCACTGTACATAACCAGGTTGGCTCTACACATAACAGGGGCCCTGGATCTTACACAGCTGTGACAGATGACTGTCGCTGTACACCAAAGAACACACATGTTTGGATATGACATACATGTAATCGCAGTGGATATGTGCATGGACCACACACACACACACACACACACACACACACACACACACACACACACACACACAAAACACATATGTACATAGCATAGCTTTTGCTGTCCTCCGTGCAGACAAGTGGCTACAGCAATCACACGCATGCACATGGAAGGTAGGTCCATGGCTATTGAATGCTAACAGTACATGAGGTAGCAATGTTGACTGAGGAAGCATTCCCACTGTACTAGTTACCCATGACACCCATCATATCATACAACAATCCATGTGTTATTTATGTCATCACACATGTCCACCAATTGCAATGCATACAAACATGGCTACATGACAGGCATGTAGGACCAACACACATGTACATGTAGTGGTGTGCATGCAGCTGCCATGCATGTGAAGTAGCTGATGTATGTAATTCATCTGTGCCTAACTACAACATGCAGTTGCAATGCAGCCCCATCATTGACACCTGTATATGGTGAAATGCTGACAGTACGGTAGGATGTACATCAGGGATGGATGGATGTGTGTACATAAAGTGGTGATCCACTTTTGCAGATGGATGTTTGTCGAGGACAGCTCACAGGTGGGTCACAAGCCATCCTACCATTACATGTGCAAACAGTACGCTATGTTACTGTTACTTGATGGTGAAGACATAAAACCTACACAGCGGTCAGGGTGTTACTGACTGTAAGTCACTTGACACCTGTAACACTTACATCCTCTTGTGTGCATATAGCAGCACAAATGCCGAAGGTAGCGTTGGTACACATAATGCGGCCAATACTGCTGCATGTCTGTCAGACATATCATCATATAGCAGATGTATCATTCACAGTACTGCCATGTGTGTTTGCTTGTGTGACCATATATGCCACACATGGTGGGGAATACATCCCAATTGTTATACACCCCTGTACACTGTTGTAGAGATCTGTGCATACTGCAGTGTGGAAAGCATGACGTAGGTAAGGGTGGTGTGTGTATCACACACATGTCAGCTATCTGTATGTGAATGACATTTGTGGACTCCCCAGTATGTGTGTGTGTGTATGTATGTATGGCTGTCTGGTGCATGGAGTGAGGGTGTATGCTACCATACAGAACAGACAGGATCCCTAACCCCTCATGGTGATGCAGTCTACTACCCTGTTGATGCCATCGGTCTCAGCCTTACTGGCTACCTGTACATGTTCATTCTCTGTGTCACGTTGTGTGGGTGCACAGTACTGTAAGGGTTATTACCACATAGGCAGGGGTCCTCATCTCAACACTATCGAGTGTGCGTTATAGTGTTGCTGACCCCGTGAGTGTGGGCATGTTACTGTGTGTTTCTGTGTATGTCTGTGTGTGTTCTCATCCTGTAATGTGACAGGGTATTACTGCTACACAGTGAGGCCTCATGCTATCAAGTGGCCTCTAACGTTATCATCGGCCAGACCACTGTGTAAACCCCCCACACCATGTCAACATACCTGTGATGTGTCCTGGTATGGATGTCACATCTCTAGCTACTGTAGCCTATTAAACAGCCCACATGCTTCTGGATCAGTAGATGTGTGGACATCTGTGGTATGGTAGCCTTTCTAACAGTCAGGTTGAGGCTACATATAGCATGCTGGTATTGCCATACATGCCTGTGAGTACTCCACATTTACACATGGGAAACTGCAAACACCGCTATTTGTTGGTACATGCAAGTAGACCATAAGGAGGGAATCAGGCAGCATTACCAACATGCTGTTACTGTTGTTACCAAGACACATACTGTGAACATATAACAATCAATTATAAACCTGTACTACATGGTATGTCTGGTGCGTGTCAACAGTACACAACTAATGTAATATATACTTCTCTCACTATTCTGTTCACCCTGTGCATCAGACCATTTGAGCATGTCCCTGCACTGATGGTGTGAATGACAGGGATGTGGCACAGGCAACATCATATGCACAGGGTGATAATGTTTGCCAGGGACATAGGCTGCTCCAGTGGATGAAATCATGTGTGTGGGTAAGGGCCGGTGATCTGATTGGACATGTGTGGTCGTTATGCATGTGGGTGTTGCGGTGCCCTATAGATGTTTTTGCTGTGTGCATGTATGAGTGCACACAATTCTGCCTTTTGTCAGGCCTACACAGGGGTCTTATTGACAGATCCAGATTGTACAGACCAGGATGTACAGATCACTGTGTCTGGCCATGGCCATGTGACCTGTGCCTGCCAGGGGTTGCACGGGCAGTACCAGGTGGAGGTACAGATTGGCTACTGTCTGATGACACATGTCCACTGGAACCATGTCCCTGCTGGGAACGTCCAGGGCTATGTACACGTGGCCTCCTGTGTCCTGGTGTGGACAGCACAGCACCAGCTGCACTGCTACTGCTACCGGTACTATGAGAGCAGGCATGTGAGGTGGCTCGTTCACGTTGACCTGCATTAGGTGATGTAGCTGGCCTATGTCCACATGACCTACACCTCACTCCTACCAGATGTTCCAGCACAGACAGCTCACGCTCGCGGATTGCCATGCCATGGTCAAGGATTCCGACCATGTCACCCAATTGCCTGTCCAGAACATCAGCAATCTGCTGTTGAGCATTTGCCAATGCCTGGATGTTGTCATTAAGAGTACGGACAGCAGCCCACTGAAGCCTCTGCCCATCTCTGTTCTGCCATTCAGCACGTGCCTGTGCCACCATTACAGTCTGGAACATGCGTCTGGTGACACCAGCTGCTGCACTCTGTCCTGCAGGTGCATGTCTGCCAGAGGTCCTCCTACAAGCAGCACTGGCCACATGCCTGTGTGGCACATCTGCAGTCATTACACTGACACCATGGTGTGGAGACATACCTTTTGTAGCCACCACATGTTCCTGTTCCAAGCTAACACACGCTGACTGTCCTTCCTCTATGGCCACTGGTGATGGGGTATGTGTTGGCATGAGAACTGTGTGCGAGGGAGAGTGGGACATAGCTGGGATGGCAACCATTGGCACAGATTCAACCCCTGAAACCCTGCCTGTAGAACATGCATATGTTCAACACTGCTAGTATCTGTGGGGACACTAACATCAGACGGACCACAGGAGGGTAACGCACCTACATCACCTGTGAATGCAAAGAAAGACTCTACATTATTAACATCAGAAGGACCGCAGGAGGGTAATGCACCTACATCGCCTGTGAATGCAAAGAAAGACTCTACATTATAATAGACACACACACATAGACACACACACACGCAGACACACACACACACACAGAGACACACACCCACAGACACAGACACACACACACAGACACACTATGCATGTGATTTGACAGACAGCATACAGCATGCATGTGATACAGCAGACGGCATGCAACTCAGACATTAATAGTGGTAGTTAGCATACCTCCCTGAGTTGCACACAACAGCAAGCAGGTGTCATATCAGTAGCCATGCAGTTCACACAATCATGGTAGTAAGCATGCATCCCTGTGATACACCATGTGGACCAGTACAGGTTAACAGTACACATGGCTGAAGTGACCTTGACATGTAATCTGCTGACGTGTGCATTGACATGCATGCATGTCTGACACGATGGTGTCCTGACACATGTACAGCGTTGTAATGGGTATCACATTGCAGTGTTGTCTGCATGCCGTACAGATAGAATGCACATTTAGCAAATGTGCATGAGCATGGAAGGGTAGTGTGAGGTCTCTACATTGCTATACAGTGTGAAGTACAGACACTGTGCCATTGCATGGCATCATGAGGTGTCTATATTGCTATACAGTGTGTAATATGCACACATTGCATAGTCATAACTGTGTGCATACACATGACATAACTGTGGATTGTGACCCACGTTGCTGAGGTGTATACACACCAAACCATGCTGTGTCATGTGACAGTTCACTGGAAGACCTACGGATGACACCCCTGCACAACTACTACAGAGTCTTAGCTGCCTGGCAACCATGTCCACACATGGCAGACTTGTCAATACACCATGTCCCACATGACATTGATGTACCACACACATGAGGTGCATGGCTGATGGTGATGTCCTACTGCAGCAAAGGAAATGTACGGTATCTGTGGCCTGATGTGGTGTCAATGTCTGTGGAAGCTGTACAGGTGACTACTGTCATGCTATGACACAGTCATGATGTTCAACACATCATATATGGTCGACTTATGTGACACCTCCACTATCTGTGCACAGGCTTTTAGGATGTCCAGTATACCACATCAACTCTATAATCAGTCAACTAAGGCTATAGTTGGACCATGTGTGGACAATGTGCAACAGGGTGTATACACATCACATCTAATGTGTGGCTACATATCTCTGGCCATCCTCCATGGCCATATGTGAACATGTGTTGGCCAAATGTTTGTGATGGCCATCTATCTCACATGTCTGTGTTGTCCACAGGGCTATGCAGACAACGGGTATATGTTTGGTATGTGGGGTATGTGTTATGGGATAGTGTGACAATATTGCAGCCAGAACACTACATGTCTGGGACATGTCAGATTGCACATCACAATGTGTGCACCCATTGCAGGGGCATATAACACAATGGTGACTCCTGTGGGCTGCCCATATCCAAGCTCACTGTGTGGTACTGTTTGTGTACCACACATGTATTGTTCCAATGTATAGTACATATGCCTACATTGAACAACACCTCCACTGTTGTATGCACAGCTGTCCACACATGTAGCAATGACAGATAATGTGGCTTCATGTCGGTGATTCATTTCATTTGTATATATTGCACATGGGTAGCCAGTGTGAATGATGGGAGATGCGACCTGTATATCGTGACTGGACCATACATTATGTATACATGTGTTAACTGGCCACATGGCGAATAGATATATGCATTAACATGCCTGATACTGATGACAGTCTCACCTGCAATGGACTGATGCCTGTGCGGCATGCCAGAGGTACCTGTATAGGGGTGACTCAGCAGTTTGAACATTATCCATGACTGTATGACAGCCACATGATGCACTGTGCATGTTAACATATTCAGCTGTACAATAGCATATAGTATGCACATGTGTGTATACACAGGGTAGCATACTGTGGTATGCAGCATGTGTGTAAACATACCTTGCATATGATGTTACATTACATATTATACAGTGACACATGCAACTAAATGGGATATAATAGTCATATGTGCAGTAGTGACTTACCAGGCAACTCCAGGCTCATTGGTTGGGAGACACCCACCTCCACGATGGCAGCTAGTGTTTGCGGATGCTGTTCTGAGGGTGTCCCCAGGCTGGACAGTAGCTCCTCGGTGGGTGTGAGTGGGGGATGGGTTGGTGGCCCACTACCTGTTCTACCTTGTTCCCTGGTGATTGCAGTGGCACGCTGTTTTGCATGTCGTATCAAGTCCGTGCAGTGTCTGCGCACCTGCTGGTAGGTGCAGTTATGGCCACCCACATCATTAATCCTCCTGTGAAGGTCCTGCCACAGGTCATCACACTGTTGGGCATGCTGTGGCTGAACAACACCTCGTAGTTCTCATGGAGGTACAGGATGAGGACATCATCCTCCTGGTAGCTGTACGCTGGCAGGCATGAACGAGGCATTATCTGGAAGACATAATGATGGTGACAGATCACAGTATTACAGAGATGTACAGCGATACAGCTGCACATGCATTTGTATTAAATCTAGTACATCTGCACAGTTATCTTTGCAAATCATCATGACACTGACACGATTGACATATTTGTGTCACACACATGTAAGACCCGTTTTGCATTGGATATCATCACCATATATGTGTGTCACCTCATTACATTGTTCATACTCCATGTGAATGCTGTCTTGATGTGGGCATGTCTGTTTGCCTGTACTGGTGTTCTTACCTATCAGCACATGCTTGGATGTGTCCACAGTAATGCTGTTGACCTTGATGCTGTGTATATGTCACATATCAACACATACACTGCCTTAATGGACATCAGCAGTGACCATGCACACATACGCACGGGAACCTTTACATGCATTTGTTTTGCCATATACATCTACACGGCACTGTACAGCAGTTCAACATCCTGCCACGGATCGCCTGTGCTGCACATGTGATAGACATGGGACAATGGCTAGCCGGACGTCATTCGCAGGGATGGTTATCAACTATAGCATGTACAGGCAAGGTTTCCTAGCTGTATCTGACAGCCATTTTATATGAAGCGCTTTTCGTCGCCTGCAATGAGGCAACTTCTTCAGATAAATTTCAATTAAAAACCACAATTTTATATACTAATCTAGTCACGTGGTCAAAAGAAAAACATTGTATCTGTGCTACATAAAATAGTGCCTACAGTATATAGTTTAAAAACACATCAAAGTTTTTGACTATTACTTGTACAGTCACCTGACTATAAATTACCAAAATGTTTACTCATAATAAACGAGTTTACAAAGCTTTGTCTAAAAGCACATAGTACATAATAAGGTAAAGTTAAATTTAAAAATGAAAGTTAAAAGTTAAAAATCAGAAGTTGAACATCGATGTTAAAGAACAAACTCTCAAGACTGAATGCTAGTGCAACTAGTAATAATATACAAAAATGTTATTAATTTAATTTGTTCCAATTTTTACCAAATAGTTGAAAATTATATATGATACTTCACAATTAATTGAATAACTTACTAATAGGTGCTATATTAGGTTGTTAAAGAAGCCTATCTATCCAGGCTTTTAAGTTTAAGAAGACACACAATATTACAATGTTCGTTTAAACCAGGCACAAAAAATGCATTCATTCTTATTTGCCATGACAGTTCACGATCTTCCAAGAGCAGGTTTAAAGGCCCTCCTCTAATGTCATACTGTATTTGGTCAATTGCTCTAAATTTAAAACTATGGCCTTCGTATGACATAACATGTTTAGCTAATGCATTTTCTATTTTATTAGTAGCTATTGCATAAGTGTGTTCATATATTCTGTCTCGTAAACGGCGTTCCGTTTTGCCTATGTAGAATGCTTTACATAATGTACAGGAAGCTACATAGACAACTAGTTTAGAATTACAATTCAACTTGTAGCTTATGTTGTATTGTTTGTCATTAATACTGAATTTTATACCTGTACTGACAAATTTACACATACTACAACAACCACAAAAATACATTCCCGCTCTCTTGTTAAATTCTTTTGTTTTACACGATTCAAGAATGTTTTTTAAATTCTTGCCTTTCCTAAAAATAATTTTAGGATAGTCACTAAATTTTGCAGACAAGTTTTTGTCATATTTTAGTAATTCCCAGTTTTTATATAGTATATAACTCATATTGATACTATCTGAGTTGAATGTTGTAATAAAACTACATTCAAAATTCGTAGCTCCACTACTGTCTGTTGTTTTAACACCATTGACTTCAGTTATATTTTGTATGTTACTAACTTTGTCTGTAGAAAAACTAAAGTTGGGTGAACTATTTATGAACAAAAGTTGACGTGCATTTACAATCGGGATAATAGAACCATTCTCTCTTTTTAACTTGACTTCACTAAATAGTATTTTAATTAAGTCCAATGGGTAGCCCCTCTGTTGAAACATGTTTTCTAGTAAGTTACATTCTGTAACAAAATCACTATAAAGAGAAACCATACGGGCAGCTCTTATCATTTGCCCTTTTACTATGGCTCGTTTCTGTGACGAAGGATGTGAACTAGTGAAGTGCAAATAAGAGTTACAGAATGTACTTTTTCTATAAATTTTAGAAATGTATCTGTTATTAGCCACATCTTTAATTAAATTAACATCTAAATAATTGATGTTTATTTCCTGAAAGTTGAATGTAAATTTAAAAAAACTTGTTGTAGTATTGAAATAATCAAGAAGTTTGGTGGCTAATTCCAAGTTACCTCGAAATAAAATGAATATGTCATCGAGGAAACGTGTATAATACATGATGTTAGGTATCCATTCAACATGTTCGAATATGTAAAACCTTTCCCAATACACCATAACTGTGTTAGCAAAGCTTGCTCCACAAGGGGAGCCCATTGCTACCCCACATTTCTGTAAAAATAACTCGTTGTAAAATGAGAAGTAGTTGTTGGTAAGGATGATGTCTAAAAGAGTTGTTACTAAATAAGTTTCTTTACTAGGGGCTCCTTTTTTAGAAAGAAATAAAATGACCCATTCTAAGCCTTCAAGGTGTGGAATTGACGTGTAAAGGTCTACTACGTCAGTTGTAATGAAATTAATGTCGTTATCATAAGGGGTTACGTTTATATTTTTCAAGAATGCCCACGAGTCTTTACATACTTGTGGCTCAGTTAACAAGTACTTTTTTAATATGTGATCTACTACCTTTGCACAAGCGTATGTGATCGAGTTACGCCCATGAATAAGTGGTCTAAATGGTGGGTTAAGTACATTCTTGTGAATTTTAGGCACTGCAAATAAAACGGGAATTTTTGGCCAAATTATAGTCATATAGTTGTATAAGTTGGCGTCAATATACCCCTCTATGAACAAATCATTAATATAGCCCTTAATTCGGCTATAAGCGACGTTAACCTCATTGATGGATACCTTGTCGTAAGTATTGCTGTCTAAAATGGCCTGCACTCTGTCTATATAGTCAGATTGATCAAAGATAGCAAGGCCACCACCCTTATCGGGTTTATTGCTCTTACTTTAAGTGACTTGAAGATATTTAGTACTGGGTCAGTTTCAATACATGAATAATTGAAGATGTTAAAGTCACCAGTTTTGTTTTTTACAATGGCAACGTAATGTTGCCTGTCATGTGTTATCTCCTGGGTCTGTTGTTCGTATGCTGTTTGTTTTTTTGTTGTTGTTGTTGTTGCTGCTGATAATTATAGTTAGGTTTTTTTGGAATTGCACCAGAATGGTTACTATTAGACTTGTTTGCTTGATTGTAATTATTTGAATTGTCTGTTTGATGGTTACTAGTATTCTTGTTATTAACCCAAAGATAGTCCGTCCATCTATTTTGGTTCGGAGCTAGTGTTGTAGTGTGGTCTAGAGCTACTGAGGCAGAGTTTAAGGCATTATTGTCAGTTAAATTAGAGTCATCGTCTGTTATATTAAACAGATTGTTGTTACTGCTTAAAATTGCTGCACCAACTTGAGCACTAGAAGGTTTTGGATATGCAGACCCATTATTATATGCTGTACGGTCTCTGTTCATTTTTTTGGCTTTGTTAGCCCGTAGTCTATCCAGTAACTGGTCAATGCTAACAAAGCTCCTCTCGTATTCATATTTATATCTAGGAAAGTCGGCATGAACAGTGATGGCAGAATTAATTTCAACTACTTCCCTAGATAAATTCGCTATCTGAATAGCATAATGTTTGAGCATGAGTTCCATTAACGAGAAACCCTGTTGATCAAATAAAGAATTCAATTCTAAATGGAATAAGGAGTCAGCCATAAGTCCTGAAGGGTACAGATGGTGCCTTAAACCCTTAGGAACAATACGTTCTTTTAAACATTCCTGAAAATAATTAGTTTCAAGTTGGAGCTTTTTAATTTTAACCAATTTTATGTCCAACAGTTTCAATTGATCAGTTAAAGCAGATGAACCAACCTGTGTTAAAGTAGCATTGTCAGCCGGTTGCCCCACATTTGAATATTGAGTGAATTTAAGTTTACTTGTGTCCTGAATCCACTCTTCAAGTTGTGGGGTACTAATGAGCCCTTCAACGCCATTACGAGTCTCAGGTCTCATTTTTGTATATTATTACTAGTTGCACTAGCATTCAGTCTTGAGAGTTACTGGATAGACTACGGGCTAACAAAGCCAAAAAATGAACAGAGACCATACAGCATATAATAATGGGTCTGCATATCGAAAATCTTCTAGTGCTCAAGTTGGTGCAGCAATTTTATGCAGTAACGACAATGTGTTTAATATAACAGACGATGACTCTAATTTAACTGACAATAATGCCTTAAACCAAAATAGATGGTCGGACCGTCTTTGGGTTAATAACAAGAATACTAGTAACCATCAAACAGACAATTCGAATAATTACAATCAAGCAAACATATCTAATAGTAACCGTTCTGGTGCAATTCCAAAAAAAAACTAACTATAATTATCAGCAGCAACAACAACAACAACAAAAAAACAAAGAGCGTACGAACAACAGACCCAGGAGATAACACATGACAGGCAACATCAAGTTGCCATTGTAAAAAACAAAACGGGTGACTTTAACATCTTTAATTATTCATGTATTGAAATTGACCCAGTACTTGTGAACTTTTAGCGAAGGGTAACACCTTCGTACCTAATCAACAGATGGATATAGTTCAAACAGTCAAAGACTTAAAACTTTTTGTGAGGAGACTGAATCTGAATCTTTTGTTTGGCAACTCTACTTACACCAACCATCCTTTTAGAGTTGCCAGTGAATATAATCCTCCTTTACATCCAGCAATGAATTTATTTGAGACTGTCACAGAACTGGACTTGAGATATTTAGTTGATAATCGTAATAAACTGTTTCATAAAAATGTGCAAAAAACTAACACTACTTTAGATGAAACTATTTCACTAAATATCTTCAAGTCACTTAAAGTAAGAGCAATAAAACCCGATAAGGGTGGTGGCCTTGCTATCTTTGATCAATCTGACTATATAGACAGAGTGCAGGCCATTTTAGACAGCAATACTTACGACAAGGTATCCATCAATGAGGTTAATGTCGCTTACAGCCAAATTAAGGGCTATATTAATGATTTGTTCATAGAGGGGTATATTGACGCCAACTTATACAACTATATGACTATAATTTGGCCAAAAATTCCCGTTTTATTTGCAGTGCCTAAAATTCACAAGAATGTACTTAACCCACCATTTAGACCACTTATTGACGGGCGTAACTCGATCAAATACGCTTGTGCAAAGGTAGTAGATCACATATTAAAAAAGTACTTGTTAACTGAGCCACAAGTATGTAAAGACTCGTGGGCATTCCTGAAAAATATAAATGAAACCCCTTATGATAACGACATTAATTTCATTACAATTGACGTAGTAGACCTTTACAGTCAATTCCATACCTTGAAGGCTTAGAATGGGTCATTTTATTTCTTTCTAAAAAAGGAGCCCCTAGTAAAGAAACTTATTTAGTAACAACTCTTTTAGACATCATCCTTACCAACAACTACTTCTCATTTTACAACGAGTTATTTTTACAGAAATGTGGGGTAGCAATGGGCTCCCCTTGTGGAGCAAGCTTTGCTAACACAGTTATGGTGTATTGGGAAAGGTTTTACATATTCGAACATTTTGAATGGATGTCTAACACCATGTATTATACACGTTTCCTCAATGACATATTCATTTTATTTCAAGGTAACTTGGAATTAGCCACCAAACTTCTTGATTATTTCAATACTACAACAAGTTTTTTTAAATTTACATTTAACTTTCAGGAAGTAAACATCAATTATTTAGATAATTTAATTAAAGATGTGGCTAATAACAGATACATTTCTAAAATTTGTATAAAAAGTACATTCTGTAACTCTTATTTGCACTTCACTAGTTCACATCCTTCGTCACAGAAACGAGCCATAGTAAAAGGGCAAATGATAAGAGCTGCCCGTATGGTTTCTCTTTATAGTGATTTTGTTACAGAATGTAACTTACTAGAAAACATGTTTCAACAGAGGGGCTACCCATTGGACTTAATTAAAATACTATTTAGTGAAGTCAAGTTAAAAAGAGAGAATGGTTCTATTATCCCGATTTTAAATGCACATCAGCTTTTGTGCATAAATAGTTCACCCAACTTTAGTTTTTCTACAGACAAAGTTAGTAACATACAAAATATAACAGAAGTCAATGGTGTTGAAACAACAGACAGCAGTGGAGCTACGAATTTTATATGTAGTTTTATTACAACATTCAACTCAGATAGTATCAATATGAGTTATATACTATATAAAAACTGGGAATTACTAAAATATGACAAAAACTTGTCTGCAAAATTTAGTGACTGTCCTAAAATTATTTTTAGGAGAGGCAAGAATTTAAAAAGCATTCTTGAATCGTGTAAAACAAAAGAATTTAACAAGAAAGCGGGAATGTATTCTTGTGGTTGTTGTAGTATGTGTAAATTTGTCAGTACAGGTATAAAATTCAGTATTAATGACAAACAATACAACATAAGCTACAAGTTAAATTGTAATTCTAAACTAGTTGTCTATGTACCTTCCTGTACATTATGTAAAGCATTCTACATAGGCAAAACGGAACGCCGTTTACGAGACAGAATATATGAACACACTTATGCAATAGCTACTAATAAAGTAGAAAATGCATTAGCTAAACATGTTATGTCATACGAAGGCCATAGTTTTAAATTTAGAGCAATTGACCAAATACAGTATGACATTAGAGGAGGGCCTTTAAACCTGCTCTTGGAAGATCATGAACTGTCATGGCAAATAAGAACTAATGCATTTTTTGAGCCTGGTTTAAATGGACATTGTAATATTGTGTCTTCTTAAACTTAAAAGCCTGGATAGATAGGCTTCTTTAACACATTAATATAGCACCTATTAGTAAGTTATTCAATTAATTGTGAAGTATCATATATAATTTTCAACTATTTGGTAAAAACTGGAACAAATTAAATTAATAACATTTTTGTATATTATTACTAGTTGCACTAGCATTCAGTCTTGAGAGTTTGTTCTTTAACATCGATGTTCAACTTCTGATTTTTAACTTTTAACTTTCATTTTTAAATTTAACTTTACCTTATTATGTACTATGTGCTTTTAGACAAAGCTTGGTAAACTCGTTTATTATGAATAAACATTTTGCTAATTTATAGTCAGGTCACTGTACAAGTAATAGTCAAATACTTTGATGTGTTTTTAAACTATATACTGTTGGCACTATTTTATGTAGCACTGATGCAATGTTTTTCTTTTGACCACGCGACTAGATTAGTATATAAAATTGTGGTTTTTAATTAAAATTTATCTGAAGAAGTTGCCTCATTGCAGGCGACGAAAAGCGCTTCATATTAAACGGACTTATTTTGCTTTTTTTGTTGACTAGAGTTTGTTTCCGAGAGCTTTTGTTTGGTCGTATTAGTACTTTTCCATTAGTTTGTTTTTGTCCAACAGCCATTTTGCCACCACAAGGTTCATCAGTGCCACATTACTGATCCAGACAGTTAATAATACATCTACCATGTGGTCATCACACCATGTATGACAGAGATGACATGTGCAGCTTTGATGGACAGGGTTGCATGGTATGGCGGGAGTATATAACATGTATGGCATAGGGATCTGTCCAGCATGTGGCGATCCTTGTAGTAGGATGGTGGCTGTCCATGACATATGTCTTTCAGATCAAGATATGTACGTGTAGCATGTCCAACATCACAGTGTAGTACATGTCTTTATGCAAGGTAGCCAGCATGCTGCGTAGTGGAGGTGAGGATTGTGAAGGCTGGTATCGCCCATCCATGCATAACCAATACCCCTTAAAGGTGATATGTGATCCGATATTGGTCACCCAAATGCTGAATATGCCTGTCCAATGATCTCCGTGCTCATGGATGGCACCCTGTCATGACATGGGTGCCTCGTATAACTACCTAATAGGCCTGGAGATGTCACCAACTCAGGGAGGTGAACTGCACAACACCATCCCTCAGACAGTGTCCATAATGTTGACCACTGCCTAGGTGGTAGTTAATGGGTACAGGGTTATTCACCTATGCTATTATCAGCTGTCAGATTGTGCACATATGTCACACACCTCACCCACAAAGCCCATTCTGTATGTTGTCCACAACACTGAGACAGCTATTGCTCCTAGGTCATGGCAATTCACATCCTTACATACACAGATGCCTCCCATTTGTCTATGTGGTATGGGCTTCAATGAGGGGGGAGTACAAAACATTAACCCTGTTTTACTGTAGCTGCCACTGGTGTGATATGCACATGTCACTCTGACACCTTTTCTAGTGTTGATTCTGTCAACAGGCCACTGGTAGAACACTCCTGTGACATACGAAGGTACATCTAGTATAACTAGTGTAGCTTGAACACGGTATGGGTGATGATGTCCTATGACCTGTCACAGGTATGCTATGCAGTGTGAAATCATCCGTACTGTCAGCTACTTCTGTAGTGCTAACATCTAGGTTGATAAAGGTTCTTAGACTTGCAGACCATATTCAGCAGGGTAATAGTGCTGTGCCTCCAATTATGACTGTCGTCTCCACTTTTGGGTTGCAGTGGGTTGATATTATCCAACACCCTATCTGTATTGCATATTCATGCTCAGCACTTGTTCAGAACTTGTGAGCACTTCATGAGTTACTAATTATTATAGCACCCATTCCAACTAATTTCTTACAAGTACACTGTCTGTCCTTACATTTCCAGCTTGCTTACAGTACAACAGCTGTTGTACATACGTAACTCACATGTCTTGTGAGACATGGTTGAATATACAGGCATGTCCAACTGTCACGCACCAGTGCTATTGCCTGTCTATATGATGAATATGGTGAACATGTGGCAATAGAGCAATTGTCTCATGTACACAGTCAATGCTCACCTCCCAACATACGACACTACAGCCTGTGGGAGATGCACATATGTAGCCATGCTGGGGGTAATGCTCTCACCAACCCAGACTGAACCTGACATTCATGTGAGGATGTGTAACATTTGCAACACACCCCACTCATCACATAGTCTCACAAGATCTCCACCACCACAGGCCACACATAGTATGAGTACGACATTTGCAGAACCTCTCCATACTCTGTGTAGGCACCAGAGGCATCCCCCATCACCAAACACAACAACAATTGCTTATAACCCACGGACTCATGTGTGCCCATCAAATACAGCCAATAGAGTGTTATAACATACCCAACACACCAGTCATAGGTGAATCTGTAGGCGGTCACACTGATGTCCCACTCAGCAGGCTACACAAGGCGATAGTCACTTACATCTAGCTGTCGGGTAACTGGTTCTGCAACATAACCTAAGCACCCATGCCACACCTCACCAGGTACAATTTGACTGTCATTCTCCATGTTAGTGTGACTGCCCTGAGATGTAACTTCCCAGACTACATGTGCAGGGACATGCAATAGCTCTCCGGTCTTGTAGCCCAGAAGGTATCGGCCAAGCCCTGGGGAGCATTCTGCATTCATCCAGACTAGATACCACTGTACAACGACTGACTGTTTCAGTTCAACAGTTGCCTATGCTTCTGCTGTCATTCCACAGGCATCCAGTATCTGTCCGCTTTGAATGACATGGTCAACAAAACACGATGCTTTGGCACAGATGACCTGCACCTGTCAGCCCTGGGAGTACAGATAAAATGTAAGGCTCTTGCTGCTCCTATACTGCCTGTCTTGCACAGTTTCCAATAACATTCACCACCAGAACGGGAACAGGCAAGCAAAACTTGGGGTCATGTGACTCAATGCTTGACATCATCTCTGACGCACGCAGGCAAGGCACTCCTTATAATGGACCACTTCAATATATCTGCAGTGACTGGGACCTGCCTCTAGGCTCCGCAAAGCACACCTGCACTGACAGGTTATACACAGACCACACCTCTCAGTCATGTAACCTGGACCGGAACACCCACGTCTGAGGTGTGTCCATATTTCGCTATGTTGTACACACCTCCTGGCTGGTTACTTAGCACAATGCGTCGGAGGTGATCCACATGCAACTAACTGTGGCCAGAACTGCTATACACATTGTAACATGCTATGGATTCAACAACATATCCCATTGTTACCGGCCCTCATTTCTTGGTGTACTGGACAGTAGGGTTCATACAGGTACTACTGATGTGCGACTGACACTACCCCACACTTAACTGGAATAACTACTCATGTACCAACACATTAGGCCAATGCTGTCCGGGATTCATAACCTCCACTCGGCTGGATCAACCCATACACACCACCACCAAGGCCAACAATACCCTAGACATGGACATTACCAACATGTCACTGGTGTTCCACACCTGGGGTTATCCCCTCATTGGTAGTTTCTGAACATATGCTAATCACCCTTGTTATCCACATCCCGGCACCACACCCTTCACGGCATGCACAATACAACATTACTACAACACCTACTACAGACGCCTTATGACAGCAGTAGTAAACGTCATGACACCCGTGCAGATGGATAATGCACATGCAAATGCTGAAACATACCCCAGTGCACTTCATTAGCACTTACATGACTGCATGGATCATGCTATTCCAAACACAGCCATGATGATACCCACCAGATAACGGATGCCACTCTGGGGGTCCAGTTCCATGGACATAATGTACAACAAAAGGTGGAGGCTGTTGCAAAGTGGAGTACAGTCCCATGGGTGGGGTATCTCACTGGTCAGCCTCTGTAGGGCTCCAGGATCCCTTATCACATCCTCCAAACTTAGCTACATAAACATTACTGTGACACATTCCAGGGTGTACCACAAAGCATTATGGAGGTATGTCAGTAGTCAATGGCAATACCCACATCTGCTCTGACATTTATACGACGGTTACTCAGGAACATTACAGAACCGAGTGATGTTGGCAACATCCTGGCGGATGGGTTCAATGCTAAGTTTACACCCTCTCACTCCCTACAGGGCCATAATCCATGCAGGAACATTGCGGGGTCCCTGCGGTCACAACTACACAGTTCCAACCTGCACTCTCTAAGGCCTGGAACACAGACTCCATGTGACCGTCCAACATCCCAGGCTGTGAGTTACACAAACCTCAGAATGACATGTCTCCCCACTTGGCCACCAGATTCACTAATAGCCTTGTATCAGGCATTGTGGCCACTGAATGGCACACAGCAACAGTTATCACACTCCACACAGGTGGCACCACAATGAACGAGAGGGACTATTGCCCTATACGCCTGACTGGACTGTTCTGCAAGGCTATGGGGCACATCATCATGGAAGTCATTCACAGAGACATTGGTGGGCTCCAGACCTTTGATGCCACCCAGGTTAGACTTGTTAGGGCCAGACCATGGCTCCTACACCTGGTGGACTCCTTTGATACAGTTATCAGGGTAGTTGATGACGGTAAGGGGGTCCACACAGCCTTCATTGTCCTCTCTTTGGCTTTCAGCACCATTCTCCATTCTGGTATTGACAACATACACATGCACCTGCACATCGACCCCTACATCTCAGGATGTTATGCAAAGTGGCTCACGGACAGGACCCACACAATGAGGGTAGCATACTGTAGTACCTATTGTATTTCAGTTACACTTGGCGTACCACAGTCCTCAGTCATAGGGCCCCTCATGTTCGGTATATGCTTCCCTGAGGTACAGGCTAGCACAGAAGGACTTTCCCTGACTAAGTTTCCAGATAACTGCATACAAGGTGCCATGACTGATCCACCAGCTGATACAGACTCCCTCCATAAGGGTGTCACTGTGACGGATACCTGATGTCGATAACATGGCCTCAAGCTGCATGACACAAGGTGCATGAACATCCACTTTGGATTACACCAATCACCCACTGACTATCACATAGGTGGTAGTCCCCTACATACATATGACATTATATGGGATCTTAGTACACACGTATGTAGCACCCACTCTTTTGATAACCATATTGCCGATGTGGTGTGGATATCCTTCTATGTGGCCACCCTTATCTGTACTGGGTTTGTAGCTAAAACAAAGGCACCCACTGTACCTCTAAACTCCTGACGTATACACACATTCAAGGGTACAACGCCCCATTTAGGGTGTACCTTACAGAACAGCAATGGCTTTACATACCACAACATTAACACACCATGAGGATTATTGAGCTCGGAAGGTTGACGTATGCGGCAGAACTATGGACACCACGACTGTACACATTTGCATACTGCATACTCAGGGGTGACCTCTGCTGAACATACAGGACCCATGTCCACAACAATATTCATGGATATATACTCCACATAAGCGACATAAGCAAAAGCCACTGAGAGCAACATGCTCATGGATATGTGAACAAATGCAACGATGAGTGGGATGTGCTTGAGAGTTACATTCCCAAGCCAGACACTCACCATGCTTTGGAACATGATTCCTATGTACATCACGCAGGGACACTCAGTAGCACTGTTTATGAGATAACTCACTTGGTGGATGGGAGACACACATGTACGCCAGGGATCACTGCAGTGGCTGTACTGTGCAGAGGTGCAGGTAACACATAGCTCTGCTGTTCACAGACAGGACACTACCCTAGAGAGTTGCCGCCGGTGTAAACACTGTAGTTGGGCTTACACATAGACTTGCCAGACAGCATAGTACCTCACTATGAACCTGTGAAACTATTACATGTCCATTGTGCATGGTTAATTGAGTAGCTCTTCCATTTCGATTAGCTATCATGCTGTTACAGTGTCCCGTGACTACAAGCCATATGCATCCTGTTATTGTGTATTGTACATGCCAATAGACGATTCCTTTTGTTTGCATGAAATAACTGTTATGCTGCGTAGAATATCTGACATATCTACTTACAATACTGTACATTACACATATTTTACATATTATCCCATAATGCAAAGCATACTTGCACAGCAGGACCACCTTAGGCATGCTATTGTCGTTATATGCCCATACACATGCCTACTGTGACAGTATATCAACATATACTATCCCCTGCTATGGTACGTACTTGTTGGACATACCCTACCACTGATGGTGGGTGGTGTGGAATTGTTCTGTTTAAAGCCCTCATGTAGCATCCCTTGTGGTGTCTGTGATGTTTACCTTGTGGCCCACAGCAGGACACACAATTTCTGCAAGCGTTACTATGCTCAGCAAATCATCACTACATAATACCTTTTCCCACTTTATGCATTGCGGACACTTTTAATTAATACAAAACAAGCTATACATACACTAACATACTGAGTGTTCTACATACCTTGTTAGCGTTCTGAACTTTCGTAAATATCTCTCTTACACCTTTACTGTTTAAACGGTTCTATGGTATGAGCATACGGTTTGAATGTCTGGCAAGTCATCCTTATATACGTCGATACCTGTGACATGTGGTTTCCTGCCACCAATTGGTGTTCCTGAGTAGATTATTAAATGCACATCAGCTGTGCAGCTACTCCATTTGCCAATTACGTGGCAACAGTGGGGTAAAATTGGATTCTCCACTTGGGCGTTGCCCTTTTGCCCTACCTTCGGGGAGATGCCTGTATGTGTTTTGTTGTGTGGAATTGCAACTGCTATTTGTAGAGACACAGATATTTTGGATTCATGTCCCCCGTGGATTGTGTGTGACAGCTAGAGTATGTGGTTCTACATGTGAGTGTACCTGTCATCTCAACCGTCTGATAAGGGACTATTGCAAACAAAACCTGTAACATCACCATCTGTTCCATTATACAACTGCTATGATTTCACATGGTGATTTTACAAATGTGTCTCTCACAAGGTATGTTAACGCTTCTGCAGATGTAATTGAGTGAGTGGATGTTTGTGATGTTATTACAGTCTGTATTGCTATTGTTTCATGTGTGGGAGATGTAGGTGGGTGTACATAGCATATACAGGTTTGTGGGGACTGCATTTCTACATATTCCATATATTTGTGTGGGCTCCTTCCCTAATTGAAGACCTATCAGTTAGTAGACTGAAACTATGGTTGTTACAGGCTTATACATTGGACCGTTGTTAATTGGTTTCTATATAGTACGCGGGTGAGGTTGATACCTCCATACCTCCGGAAATACAGTGATATGTAAAGGAATGTTACTAAATGACAGCTGTCCCGTGTATTTCTGTCACAGATATTTGCACTCATTGCAGTTGTGTTGGTGAATGAACCTCTTTGGCATGGGTTGCCACCTTTTCAAATGGCCATAGTGGGACATTTGCAGGACACACATCGGTGTTTACAGGCCGACACATACCCATGGTCAGTACACAGGATAGCACATACTTTTATCCTGAATACATACTTATTCTTGTAGCACTTTAGCTACTTATCAGGTTTCATGTAACATTTACATTTTTTAGATACAGGCATAACTATTTAATGCAATTATTACATAATATATGGGACATAATTATGTCCTACAATCTCGGACATTTGCCCTTTTTAATATTTTTTGTCAGGACACAACTGCCCAGGGAGGGGCTGTCCCTGTTAAAGTGGGACAGGTGGTAACCATATGCCTACGGCCAGCTATAACCACACCTACCGTAATAATCTACCTCCGAGTTAGCACTAACAGACACACGATGCAAACACATGCACACATTACAGTCCCATGGAAACGCACACTGCACCCTCAACACACACATACACAAACTACGGCAATCACAAACACAGTTGAACACAGTACCTTCGTGGACCGCAACACCGGCAGCGATACCTAAATGTCCCTTAATATCGTGATAATATTACACGCGGTTCTAGTGTTCTGGTACTGTGTTCTTTCGGTCTTTCAGCCTCGTGATTATGCGTTTCGGTATGTGACACATTCCATAGTTGGCAGTATCCTATTTATTTGTAACTCCATGGTTGTGTACATGTCATTGACCTATCTATATATTTTGCAGATATAGGTGAATCTGTATATATCAGCATATATCTCTCTATCACCCTTTCTATCTCTATTATATATATGTGTATATATATATATATATATATATATATATATATATATATATATATATATATATATATATATATGTGACAGAGAGAGTGACAGGCAGAATACACCTTTCATTGTGTACATGTCGGTGTATACTGTTACCTGCACTCCGCACGTTTGTGTTTGAACCTGTCACATTACACACCTGCTGTTGGTACATCTTGGGTAGCTTAGTGTTAGGTGATTGTGTACATGATTGCATGTTCTACTCTTGGCAGTGGTCATTTTACCATTCAGAGCAGGCACTATTAGTACAGGGGTGAATAATGCTGGTTTCACCTGTTCTGGATATCATTGACTGTGATCTGCACGATATTCAGAGAAGCTTAGCCCTGTTTCGCGCATATCCATATAGTCATATTTAAACAACGCTTACCAGCACTGGGCAACACATATTCCAGCTAACATGTGCTAAACATGATCTGATGACTTGCATACAACATGCATTATTCGTGCCTTCGGGATTACGTTACATCCCTTGCAGGATGTGGGACCGGGAACATGCACGACAGTCACTGCATTTACCACTTGGGCATTTGGGATTTGTACACGTGTTATGGCATTTTGTATGTGGACTGTACTATGGCTGTTACTCCATACTGCGATCAAATGGGTAACTCAGTAAGTTTACATATGGATGAGCCCTATTAATGGTATGTCCAAGTGATGTTTAATGGATGTGCTCCAGCATTGGGTATGTATGTCACAGAGAGCCACACACTATAATGTGCTACACCTTCACGCACCAGTAGGTGGAACATGCTGGGGTGACAGATACCTGTCATGGGTACACCCCATGCTTTGCCACTACATCCATGATTACATTATATGGAGCCCCTCATTAACGCACCAGGGAATCCATGCAGAGTGTGTGGGGAACAGTGATTACACACATGGATCCTGCAATTGGCTCTACTCCACTGAGCGACAGTTGCTTACTCGATGTGGTGGTGACAGCAGACACTGTTTGCCTCGATTGATGAATGGCCTCTGACAATCGGGCGTGTACCTACCGATGTACCTAGGAACCTATACACACAGTACCAACATATGCTGATAGGTGCGTGTACTGTTCAGGTGTTGACATTCCTTGTTCCAATAGCTGTTGTGTGTACAGTGGTTGAGGGCTGCCTATGTAGGATTCACACAGTAGGCCACCTATACATTACAATTTACAGGTGGTCATGTGTGTGTGCCATCCATTTTACTGTGTGTGCAGGTGGAGAGGTGTGTCAGTCCGTAGGGGCCTACACTGTCAGAGTATGTGCTATACATTCCCTCTTTGCCAAGGCATAGGCATATTGGGCATGCCTCTGTCTGCCTACTGGGGCTAGCACAGGGTGTTCATGGTCTGAATCCCTCTGTGCCTGTGATGGCCTTGGCAATTGCAGTGAGCTGTGAGGGCCTTCACCATTTTGTCCCTGCTGCAGCTGTTTCTGCAGGATCATATTATGTAGCATGGCACATACTATGAGGATGTGGGCACACGTGCCTGGAGTGTACTGCAAGGCTCCACCAGATATGTCCAAGCAACAGAACTGTGATTTCAGCATCCCAAACACACACTCTATGATGATTCTGGTTTGTGTGTGTGTCTCATTATGGCATTCTTGCATGGGTGTGTGTGCATTTTTGATGGGAGTCATCATCCACGGCTCCAGTGCATAGCCAGCATCCCCCACAAGGTGGCTATGTGGGATGTCCCCCCTGACAAATACCTGATACAGCTGTGAGGGATGCCAGATGTGGGAGTCATGGTAGCTTCCAGGGCTGCCAGCACACACATCCATGATAATGCCCTGGGCATTGCACATGACCTGGCAGTTGATGGAGTGGTATCCCTTGCAGTTTATGTAGTGCCTACCATGCTCACAGGGTGGTGACTTGATATGTATGTGCATGCAGTCTATTGCACCCAGTACCTCCAGGTAGTGTGCTACATGGTGGAAGAGATGCATATTGCTGGCCAACTCCTCCTGAGTTTGGAGGAAGTATATATGCTCATTGGCATGTGGTAACATGGCATCCAGGAACTGGTGTAGTACCCTGGATGCTGATGCCTGTAAGATCCCCATTATATCTCCAGTTGGCTTTTGAAAGGTACCTGTGGCTAGTATTTGCAAGCTTACACATACCTTCGTGTCCACTGGGATGGGTTCCCCTCTGTTGTTTCTGGATCTCAGGCGTGGCTGGCACAGCTCAACTATTTGCTTTAAGATGTCCCTGTCCACCCTGTAATGCTCTACTATCTCCAGATCATGTAGCCCCTGGGTAGGTTACCCTTGGTCTGAACATCCTTCTCCTCCTCCGGGGCCTGCGGTGGTTGTCAGAATCATCCTCCACAATACCGTCAGTCTCTAACACATGGTGATGAATCACAACTATGGCGGCTCCCAACATGTACATTGTAAAAGTTTCCCGTATGTTTACACCTATGGTGCAGTGTTTGGGAATACACAGGTGTGTGTGGGGTGCTTTCACACTTTATACTATTGTGCTGTGAACACCGATGATGTCATGGGGTGTGTATGTATGATCGTAGCTACAGGGTATCTTATGTGTTTTACGACAGGAACTACTATTGTGGTGCCTTTGGTGTTGAATTACATTTGGCTGCTGTGGATTACCTCTTGCCCTTCCCTTTACATTTCTTCACGTTTCACCTCCCATTTTCTGGCATGCATCCAGCAGCCTGCTTTCATTTGTAATTTCCTAAACCTGGCTTATCTTGCGTAATGTGTTCTATGGCCAGTCTACTGCAGGTTTGCTTTGCTCTGCTATGACAGTTCTCTTTTCTTTGCAATCCGACACCTCCCCTATCCTGTTTTGCAGGTTTCTGCGAGCAGACTTGTCAGCTGTCGTCGATTGCCCACTGTGAGTTAATAGGTGTTAATTGCTCATTTGTACTCCAATTACCCTACTGCGCTATTTCCTTATTTTCTTCCCCTGACCTTCCTATTTGAGCTATGTTGCGTGGCGCATGCATCCGCTTACCGGGTTTCGGGCACGTTTTCCTCCCCGTACACATGTGCTTTCGGGCACCATATGTGCTCTCAGCTAAACGATGCTATACCTACCTCCCCACCCCTGTCCTGCGGCTTTGCTTAGCAATGGCCAGGCCGGATTTGCAATGCTCCAATGTGCTTACAGCTACGATAGCACACCCCACTGCTGATGTCATGTATACCTCTAGGCCACTCCTCGGTGTTGCAGTGCTGTGCCGTATGGTACATCCTTAGTCCGGCGGGAAGTTTGCGATTCACTATTACCTGCCTCATTTGCATGGCATTGACTACTAATTCCTAGTTACCGCACCGAACACTGTCACAGACCCTTAGCAACCTTTGCAGCTTGGTTGTGGTGTACCATGCATACCATTGAGTGTTATGGTGAAGTCATGATTTGTATTACATTGCGATTTTATGACATTTGTATATATTTTCTTTGTGCTCCCATTTGCGCACACATGCCCTGCGGTTGCACTTTGCGTTACTGTGGACATGACATTAAATGTTGTTTTTTAGGTGTTGTGCATATTTTCTTCTGCCATTGGCTGTATATTTAGCCATTGGCATATGTTAACTTTGTAATACATGAGTCTGGTCTGCTTTCATAGCTCTGGATGTTCTGTTTGGAAAAATATAAACCGTGTTTTTGGATTACATTTCTGTGGGCTTACGCTACACCTGCTCCACTTCATGAATCGCTATGTACCTTCATTTGCATGGTGCGGCACTGCGCATGGGGTGATTAGCATACCTGAGCCGAGGGCGGCGCAGATCTGGCGTATGCCGGTAGTGCACTTGGAATTGGATCGTACCTGAATCGCTCAGTGGCCATGTTTGGCGTTATACCACCTACGCTACGCCTGCGCCTGGCGCAAGCTTCATGAATCCCAGGGCCTGTTCATAGAACGCTATAATACAGGTTAAAACAAATTAAAACCTTGCAGTGTTAAACCCCGTATCAAATTAATTTATAATATTATATTATATTTATTTAAAATCAAAATATATAATTCATTTTATTAGTAAAAATTCATTTTAAAGGCAACAAAGTAAAAAACATGAATTAAATAAGCTCAAAATTGAAAATTAAAATTCTTGTTCAGGGGAAGCATATTACATATATAAAAGTATTACATAATTATATAAATATACTTTGATAAGCAAGTAATTTCCAGTTACAAAATGTTTTGTTAGGTTAATAATTAGGTATAAATACTTTTTGGTTTTATAATTAATAACAAATATGTAGCCCTAAATGAATATGAGACTTGCTTATCAAACACTGCAAGGTTTTAATTTGTTTTAACCTGTATTATAGCATTCTATGAACAGGAATTAGTTCATTTTATGTGAGGTTCCTTTAAGGACAAGTAGTTTAATTATGGTTTGTATAATTGTTAATTAAATGTATTTGAATTATATATATAAACTGTGTTAATTGATTGTGTGGTTGTCTGAAGAAGGTGAGACACTGATCCCACCGAAAGCGCTAATAAAACTTGCAATCCCAGGAATGAGCCATGTGGGTCAGCAGGTGTCAACAGCTTGAACAGGACCCCATAATCCTCACCTTGTGTGATCTATCTGTGGACAAACTGACATCCCTTCATATGTCAACACATATTTATGCACAGATTGTTGGTTTTGTGGATACAATATGTGTCAGGGGTGTTGATAAAGGGCTATTCAAAGTCTATGTGGGACATGTGTAACTCTGTTGAGTGATGTATGTCCTGGGTGTCTACCTTGTAAACAGTCTAGCATGTTTGGAAACCATGATCTGCACATGAAGATACCACAGTTGGTAGGGTTGTGTGTTTGTCAGCTTCCAATAGCTCTGTGTATGACTTCAACCATGATGGACTCCATGGCCTTTCAGATCAGACTTCATAGTCTTACTGGACTATACTTCCCATGGTGTGTTGTGCACCTACACTTGTGAGGAGTGCCATATGTTGCTGTAACACTTTAAACAGTTCCAGATCCTGTGGAGAGGGTGAGGCTGAACAGACTGTTCAGGTGCAGGGTCTGTTTGTTCTGTAGTTCATGCATGACACATATTGGGAAACAATGTAGTCCAATTGCTGCCATGCTTTTGGCTTTGGGGGGAGCTGTTCAGCCATTCTACATGTGATATCCCCTGGTATGATGACTGGGACTATGGTCAGTGGGAGGTGTGTCTGTCTATATGGGCCTGTCTGACAGGATGTCGGCATTGTCAGTCAGGTACAGTTGGCCCTGACTCAGGACATATATGAGTGTACAGTGCTATTTATGACATAGCTGAAGGAGGTGTCATGATTCAGTCTGGAATCCTTCTCACCTACTCTTTACAAAACACCAACAAACCTGAGCACTAATCCCTGTTATACTCTTTTACACACTTAACACCCTACTGATCCTTTGTGACCAGGCTACGGAGTATGTCAACATAATATCCTGCCACGTCCAGGGATCGGTTTCGTGTGTACTTTCCAGTCCAGCTAGTGAATATTGTGATTTTGACACATTGTCACATCTGCCTCATGTACACAGACAACCCTCTCCTCCTCCCAACAAACTCAGATATATGTGAGAGATGCAACAATATTGACATACAGGAGGCTGAGCTCTCTTGACTCACGACTGGCATAGTCTATCAGGTGGTGAAGGTAACCACACACACCACATATCAGTCCCACATAAACCTATAGTGACAGCAATCAAACAACTTTATCACACATAAACATACTCAGAGGATCTACATAAACTCTGCCTAAGCAGCAGAGACCTCCAAAGCAGACACACAAACAATTGCTACCCCACTACAGTATCCACATATCACATAGTTCACATTGTCAGTGGACCACACAGTCACTGCCCTTCAGGCTAAACAACATACCTAATACACTTGTAATAGGTGACACTTATTGTCAGACACACTGACATCCCACTCACTAGGCCAAACAAGGGAATAGTCACTTTGAGCTGTCTCTCGGGTGGCAGGATCCAGAACATAACACATGCACTCAGGTCACTCCACAGCAAGTTCAAGTCTGGCTCCAGCATTGTCCATGTTGATGCGTACACCCTCAGATGTCCATCCCTGGACCACATGACATGATACATAGAGGAACTCTCTGATCATGTAGCCTAGGCCAGTATGACCCTGACCTTGTTTAGCATCTTACACCCGCCAAGTATGATGTCACAGTATACCAACAAACTGATGACGTTTAACAGTTGGCTAACATATTGGTGTCATTCACAGGGGATACAGTGTCTGTCAGCCTTGGGTGACATGCTTGACATGCCATGTAGCTTCCCTATGGACAGTCTGCACCTGTCACCCTTGGACTTTTGAATACTGGCTAAGGCAGTTGCTACCACCATACTGCCTTTGTTAAGCGAGGCTCAAAAGACAAACCCACCTCCATAGACATTACAGAGTACATGACACTGAGGGTAATGCTGCTCAACACCAGATGTGTTACCCTCACATTGCGACCACTCCGGAATCTCCTCAGTATGGACAACAGCGATATTTGTGCACTAACAGACACCTGGTTCAGGCTCCCAAATGCACACCAGCACTACCAGATTATATTTCATACCATGCGTTCTGCCCACAAAACATAGAATGGCCAACACATATAGGGGGAGTATCCATATACATGACAGATACACATACCTCCGGGTTGGTAGCACTGCACAAAGCATCACAGACCATACATATGCACCTAACATTGTGCATATCTGCCATTTGGTTTGTTGCCTGCTACACACCACACTCACAAACTCATGAACCACACTCGGCTTTCCTGGGAACACTGGACAATATGAAGGGCTCCCCAAACACCATTATATTGGGTGACTTCAATTACCCACACATTGACTGGAGATAGTACTCAGGCCCCAACACCCTCGCCCAACTGTTGTTACTATTTGTACACTCATATGCTATGGCGCAACCAGTCAGCACACCCACAAGAGGGGACAACATATTGGACATGATCATCGCCAACATGGGGACTCTCTATGTTCCATACCTGAGATATACCCCTCATTGGTAAGGTCAGAACATACATTTATCTCACTGGACATCCATATCCCATCCACACACCTATCCTGGGTAATCTTGGTAAACTTCTCAAAAGCAAACGTCACACTTCTCCAAAAAAAAGGTGCTATCCTTCAGAGACCCTGGGACAGTGGTAAGTATGGCTCTGACTGCTGAATCCTTTACATACACATTCTATGGACACCTAGTGGACTGCATGGATCGTACTATCCCATATAACAACTGGACTCACTCCTCCAATGGCAGGGGACCTGTCTGTTAGACCCTGGCCATTAATACGCTATACAACAAAAGGAGGACACTACTACATGATAGAGCACAATCCCAGACAGGGAAGGCATCTGTGGTCTGTACTACCAGACAACTACAATCACTCATGTATTTATGTCAGGCCCGCTTCTCACAGACAATTTCACCAGACATGTAGGACACTCAGAAGCCCTTCTTCAGTTAATTCGGGTACCTGGGTGGACACTCACTGATATGCTGTGAGTTACTGCATACTGACTAAACATACCCTGAACCCACAGACATTGCCAACATCCTGGCATACAGGTTCAGTCCAGATGTCTCCCCCCCATCTCCCCTAAGGAGCTACTGTCCATCCCAACAGAGTGTAACCTCCCTGACATCACAAATAAACAGGTGAGTGCTGCCCTCCCCACAGCGGACAACACAGCATCAATGGGACCAGACAGTGTCCCGGCCTGCATCTTACACGGGCTTCATGACAGATGTAACCCTCACATTATGTCACTGTTCAATATCAGAGTTACTGCAGGATATGTACCCATGGAATGGCATACAGTGATAGTGGTCCTGCTCCACAGAGTTGCTGCCACAACAGACCACAGACAATATCGGCCTATAAGGCTCACTAGCCTGTTCTGCAAAGCTATGGAGCGTATAGTAATGGGACTCATGCACATAGACATCGTGAACCTACAGACACTGGGTCCTATACATTTCAGCATTGTTGTGGTCAGATCTTGCCTCCTGGACCTGTTCGTATTCTTTAAACAGTTACCAGGTCCATCGGTGTAGGGACGGTCGTCCACACAGCCTGCCTGGACCTTGCACAACCCTTCAACACAATACCACACTTGGCCATTATGCATAGGCTCACCGGCGTCAATATTGACACATATCTCACACGATAGATTGCTACCTTGATCAGGGATAGCACCCACATACTCAGTATTGCAGGTGCTATGTCTGACTATACACCAGTTGCACATGGCATCACACAAGGGTCAGTCCTGGGACCTCTCTTGTTCAGTATATATTTGTGTGACGTGCGGCTAACATAGGAGGAATATGGCTGACCATGTTTGCAGATGACTGCACTCTGGGTGTCATAATCAACTCTCCGGCTGGCACATGCATACTCAAACGGGGTCTCACAGAGATAGGATGACTGGTGCCTGAGCCCTGGACTACAGCTAAATGCCATTAGTTGCATAGTCATCCCCTTTGGGAATAACAACATGGCCACACATTACCACATAGGTAGTAATCCATTACATACGGTAGTAGTTGTTATTGGTTTGGGGACACAACTTGTTTGTACTCTCACCTTTGACAATCACATTGCCAAAGTGGTTAGACAGAACTTCTATATAGTCCACCTTATCCCATATGGTTTCACATGTTGATCAAGTGAGGTCATTGTGCCCTTATACTCATCACGACCATGCTTGGTTACAATGTCACATTTGGGATGTACCTTACCCGACACCTGCAGCAACTGTAATGGCCACAAATGTTCCACAACAAGCAGATGTAGGGACTCACATGGATGCCCTGCACAGTTCAGATACAGTAAATCCAGCTCTACTCAATCACTTACCGCCTACACGGATGTGTTGTGTGCCTGTAGTTTAAGGAAATATCCGAACCAGATTTAATGGACATGCTCCACCTCAGGATATCCGACTCCCTTGCAGCTACATACTCCAAGAACATATACCTCCGCACAGATGTTAATGGGACATGCTGCAGGGACAGATTCTTATCCCAGAGGCTCCACTCACTCTGGATTGTAATCCCGGTTGTGCATGGGCAGAGCCACCCACTGACCACCTACAGGAGACATCTTGACAAATGGATGGGTGATCGTATGTTTACCCATGGGATATCTTCTGGGTCCCTGCTAGACAGAGGCACAATACAGTAAACGTAAATGGGCTATCTTGTGTGACCTACTATTCACAGGCACAGTGTTCTACTTTGACAGGGTTGCAAAAGCCAAAGACACTCTGGCTAGGCTTGTACTTGCCCTAGGGTGGATAGGCTAGTATCGACCTCTGAACCTATGCTAATGTTCAGGATGCACACTGTTTATTGCTGATACTGTTTGCAGGTTTTACCATCTTTGCTTTCCCACTTTCTATGAACAACATAGGTATCTGCAGAACATATTTGATAATGACAGGGTTCCACTATATTATATATGTGTCTGTTGTCCTATAACTGTGTGCATAGGGCAGATTGCTGGATAGTGAGAGGTTCCTGGGTTAACACATGCAACTGCCTGATATGTGTGGCCCACTGCTGTACTCTGACATGGCTTAAGTGTGTGAGCATGCCCAGTTCAGACTGTCAGTGTTCTGTTGCCTGACATGTGTCTCATTTATTCAAGTGTGTGAGCATGCCCAGTGTGACCTTTCAGTGTGTTGCTGTCTGAGGTCCACTACATCTGTTGATGTATGTGTACATGTCCAATATTAACATTTCTACTGTGTGTGTTGAAAGTCAGGTTCTATTCTTACTGTGGGACTCACCTTTGTGTCATAACTCGACAGGGATTATGCTATGCCTGCAGGGTTTCCATGGAATACTTAGCATACACTTATCAACATTTCTTCATACAGGCTGACCACTGCAGTACTGTCATGGCTTAGTGGTTCAGTACTATGACTATAGTGCACAGTATCCTGGGTTCGAGGCACATCACTGCTTTATATTTACATATTGAGCAGACCAGACTGCTTAAGGGCCAGTACAGCAAATATGAGCATGTTGCCTTTTGTTCAGCTATGCCCTACTTAGGTTCATAGGTTCATTCTAGGCTATCTGCCCTGAGGCATTTACAAACCTAGCCAGAGTATGTTTGGCTGTCGCCACCCTCTGAACTGATTTTACTGTGCCCTTTTTAAGATTAGTTTACTGTACCTCTGTCTATTAGTGACACTGACATAATCCCTGTGGCAAACCTACAATCTCCCATCCACTTGTCAAGATTCCTCTTGCAGAGAGTCAGTGAGGGGTTCTACTTAACATGGACTGGGATTCTTTTCCATAGCAAAGGGAGCCTGTGGGTTAGGAATCTGTCCCTCCAGCATGTCCAATTTATTTCTGTGCTCGGGTTCATGTCCCTCGAGCGCATAGCTATATGGTATTTGGATTTTCTGAGGTGGAGCATGCTCATTAATTCTGGGTTGGACATGGCTTTATACGTCAGGCATAGATTGCATCTAAGTAGGCAGTATGCAACTGAGTAGAGCTACAGTTTCTTTAACCGAGCAGCATATGGCATCTGTTTGAGTCCCATGATCGTATTTGTGAGGTACTTTTGGGGTCTTTCTAGTTGCTGCAGGTGTCAGGTAAGGTACATCCCAAATGGTGCATTGTATTCAATTAGGGGCCCGATGAGGGATGACTAAAGGGGCACAATGACTTCCCTGAATGTAGATGTGAATCCTTTCATGATAAGATGAGCTATATAGACAGTCTTTCTAACCCCTTTGGCAATGTGGTTGTCAAAGGGGAAATTACTGTCAACTTGGGTCCCCAGGTCCCTAATGACTTCTTCCATACTTAATGGATTCCCGCCTATGTGGTAATTTGTGTGCACTTTCTTTTTGCCAAAGGGTATGACTATACAATTTTTAGTGTTTAGCTTTAGGCCATGGCTCTGGCACCTGTTATCCATCTCTATGAGACCCTTTGGGAGGATGCTTGTGTCAGCTGGAGAGTCAATTATGGCACCCAGTTTGCAGTCAACTGCAAACATGGTCAGCCACATTCCTACCGTGTTAGCCTGTACCTCCGTAAAATATATGCCGAACACGAGAGTTCCCAGGACTGCGCCTTGTGGGACACCACTTGTAACTGGTTTAGAGTCTGACATGGCTCCGGCAATTCTGACTATGTGGGTTCTGTCCTTGAGCCAGCTTGCAACCCATCTTATGACATAGGGGTTTATATTTAAGCTGGTGAGCTTATCTTTGATGCCCGAGTGGGGTATCATGTCGAAGGCTTTTGCGAGGTCCAGGTAGGCTGTGTGGACTACCTTCCCCTCATCAATGGCCTTGGTGACTGTTTCAAAAAAATCGATCAGGTTTAAGAGGCAAAATCTGCCCTTAACAAAGCCAAATTGGGTAGGATCCAGTGTCTGTAGGTCCCCAATGTCTTTGTTTATGAGTTCCATGATGATCCTCTCCATAGCTTTGCAGACCGGGCTAGTCAGGCTTATGGGGCGATAGTTTCCAGGGTCCGTAGAGGCACCAACTTTGTGGAGTGGGACCACTGTTGCTGTACGCCATTCTTTGGGTACATATCCTGTAGTGAGGCTGAGATTGAACAGCAGCTGTATGTGGGGGTTTAGCTCTTCTTGGAGTTCATGTGGAATGCAGCCTGGGACACCATGTGGTCCCATTGATGATGTGTTGTTTGCTTTGGAGAGGGCGGCTCTCACCTGAGCATCTGAGATGTCAGGGAGGCAGCACTCTGCTGGGATAGATATTTGCTCTTTAGGGGGGAAGGGGGGTAAATGTTTGCACTAAACCTGTCTACCAGGA
Source organism: Protopterus annectens (assembly GCF_019279795.1). NCBI lineage: Eukaryota > Metazoa > Chordata > Ceratodontiformes > Protopteridae > Protopterus > Protopterus annectens. Next base: position 734,581,013 of record NC_056746.1, on the reverse strand, counting down.
TGTTGGCAATGTCTGTGGGTTCAGTGTTTTTATTGTCATTTTGGACCACCTCTGAGCATATCTGGGAGTTGCCACCCAGGTTACTAACATAACAAAAGAGGGCCGTGTGATTATCTTTAATGTCCTGTGCAATTTTTCTCTCGAAGCTGGCCTTGGATGATTTTATGAGGGATCATAGTGTTTTGCTAGTACTGATCACAGATGCGTTCCCTTTTAGGGAATTTGCTCTGTCATGTAGTAGCATCCCCCTTCTGTTGTATAGCTTATTTATGGCTGGGGTCTTCCAGGCAGGACACCTGCCTTTGGATGATGTGGTCTTGGTTTTGCTTGGGATAGCATGATCCATGCATTCCTGAAGGTGTCCATAAAATGCATTTATAAAGGATTCTGCAGTTTGAGCCATACTTTCCACTGACCTGGGGGCCTTGAAGTATTCCACCTCAGTTTTGGAAGTGTGACATTAGCTTTTGAGAAGTTTTTCACTGTGGTTTTCTGGGCTGTGGGTGGGATCAGGATGTCGATATCCAGTGGAACTGATATATGGTCCGATCTTACCATTGAGAGGAATACCTCTGGTATGGAGCATAGAGTCCCCATTTTGGTGATGACCAGGTCCAGTATGTTATCCCCTCTTGTGGGGGTGGTGACTACTTGTTCCATAGCATTTGAGTTTATAAATTCTAGGAACCTTTGGCCTAGGTTGTTGGGTCTTGAGTACTGCTCCCAGTCAATGTTTGGGTAGTTGCAATCACCCAATATAATGGTGTTTGGAGAGACCTTCATATTCTTAGACCCAGTTTGTCCAACATTGCTCAGTATTAACCAACAGTGCTGGACGTTGGACAATATTATTCCACATTGACCACAGTTGTACTAGTTGGTGTGTGCGATTTTCTTTACATATACTACATGGTGGTAAATGCTGGTTAGCACTGCTTTATATTGCTTAACACATGTCAATCATGCCTCAGGTGGTGCTGCAGGGCTGTCTATGTCGGATGCACATACTACACTCCCTATACATGTTTGGAAGCAGGTGGTGTCAGTTTAGGCATCTCTTTTACTATATGTGCGAGTCAGAGAGAGGTATAATTTCCAGGGTTCCTACTGAGCCAGTGTATGTGCTATGTGTTGCCTCTTTGCCAAGGCCAAAGCATACTGGGCACGCATCCTTCTGCCTACTGGGGCAGGTTCAGGTAGTTCCTCCTCCGAGTCACGCTCTGCCTGTGATGGCCTTGGCAATGGTGGGGGGCTGTTTGGCCCAGGCCTATGCTTGTCCTGCTGCCGCTGTTTTCACAGGATCATATTATGTAGCATAGCACATACCATGACAATTTGGGTACATGTAGTTGGTGAGTACTGCAAGGCTCCACCAGATGTGTCCAGGCACCGGAACTCTGACTTGAGCAGCCCAAACACATGCTCAATTACATTTCGTGCTTGTGCATGTGCTTCATTATGGTGTTCCTGTTCAGGTGTGTGTGCATTTCTGACAGGTGTCATCAGCCATGGCTCCAGTGCATAGCCAGCATCCCCCACCAGGTGACCATGTGGGATGTCCCCACTGGCAAATGTCTGGTACAGCTGCATCAGATGCCAGATATGGGAATCATGGTAGCTTCCAAGGCAGCCAGCACGCACATTCAGTATTATGCCCTGGGCATCACACATGACCTGGCAGTTGATGGAGGGGAAGCTCTTGCGGTTGAAGTAGACCCTACCCCACTCACCGGCTGGTGCTTTGATGCATATGTGCGTGCAGTCTATTGCAGCCACTACCTCAGGGTATTCCGCTATTTGCTGGAAGAGACGCATATTGCTGGCCAATTTCTCACGGGAATTGGGGAAATATGCATGATCACCGACATGTGCTGACATGGCATCCAGGACCTGTGCAGTACCCTGGATGCTGATGCCTGTGATATCCCCATCATATCACCAGTTGGTCTCTGGAAGGTACGTGCTGCTAATATTCTTAGGCCAGCACATACCTTGGTTTCCACTGGGATCGGTTCCCCTCTGTTGTTTCTGTGTGTGAGGTGTGGCCTGCACAGCTCAACAATTTGCTGCATGAGGTCTCTGTCCACTTTATAGCGCTCCACTATCTCCAACTCATGTAGCCCCTGGTAGGTTACCCTGGGCCTGTACACTCTTCTCCGTCTCCTCACTGTGGGTTGTCCAGCAGCATTTGCATTATCACCACCCTGAGCATGTTGCATATGTCGCCTTATAACAGCAATGGCAGCCCCTAACATTTCTTTGTCTCAGTAAAGCTTTTTCAGTTTTCACTTCTATTAGCTTACTGCAGCGTTGCAGTGTCTCTTGTGAGAAACATAATGGACTGTTGTTTGCAGAGTTTTAAGTGCTAGGCTGGGCTGGGCTAGTGTACTGCCTGTGTAATTGCCAGATTCTGATTGTTTTCACCTGCTAGCTCTGCTAGTACTCTCTGGTAGCTTCCTACTATTTGTTGTGCTTCCTTTTTCCTTTCTGTTTCCTCGGGGGGGGGCAGCGCCGCACACACAAGTGCAAACACACTCAGAGCAGCTCACACGCGTGCACACATGCCTACATGGACTAAAACCTGCTTATTCTGGTTAAAACGCATGCACACCAGTGCAAACGAGCTTACAACACTTTAAACAGCCTTAAACATGCTTACTCCGGCTTATACGCGTGCACTCACGCTTACACGCACGCACACTGTCTTACTCGCGCATACCCGCTCAGCAAGAAACTTTAGTGTTATCCATGGCATACACCTTCAGTTTCTTGCCTTTACCTAGCCTACCTGTTGGCACACCTCTTTCAATGATATGTAAATGACAGCTGACACATGCCACTCTGCTCCAATGAGCTTCACTTCTTTCATACATACCCCACTCGTGATGTCACCTATCTTCTACTCTGTTACTCCCCTTATCCTACTCCTACACTCCACTGACTGTGCTCATTTGCTATGTAAACTTGCGATTCACTATCCTAACCCTCCTTTGCATAGGATTGCCTACTAATGCTTGGTTACATCTCTTAGACTGAGCTTCCCCCCTTAGCAATCTCTACTCGGTGGCCATGTTGTCTTCAGCCTGCTATTCACTTGCATTGTAAAATCATATTAGCAATGAAATCCACTTTTGTGGATCTTAATTATTGATTTTCTGCTTTTTAGGGTGCAGCGCGTTTGCGCGCTGCTGCGCTACGCTTAAACCCCGGAAATCGGGATGTAAAAAAAAAAGTTATTTTATTTTTCTTTTGCATAACTGAACATTACCAATGGCCATATTTTTGGTCATTGGCATGCTTCCTCCTGTACATGCATCCTTTTTTTGGAGCTGTCACGGCTCCGTTTTGCTATTTGCAGAACCGTACTCAGTTGTCAAATGAGTACATTTCTGCAAATAACACTACTCCTACTTGGACAGGTTCGGGTTTCCTGGATCACAAATTTACCTCATTTGCATAGCTTTCACCTGCAATTGAGGTAATTTGCATATCCCAGCCCTGTCCATGTAGGACTAGTTTTGAGAGCTCTGTTGCACGTCCCTACAAGCTGTTCCTGGATCGCTCGGCGGACATGATGGCTGCATGGAGTCTTACTCTACTCTTAGACTCCGTGCAAGCCTTCGTGAATCTGACCCATTGTTAATACTTGTTTCTTTCAGAGTTTATTTCAGTATTTCTTGCACTGAGTTGCACTTTGCACCTTGTATGTATATGCATATGTATTGTGTATGTATATTTACGTTTTTGTCTTGTTCTTAACAGTTGCATGTATGTCATTTGTCTTGTTCTTAATAGCTGTATGTATGTCATTTATGTAATTCATACTTAGAAAGTCACTGAAACAGGAGTCAAATTCCTTGTATGCATGCTGGCCAATAAATGTCATGCTGATTCTGATTCTGATAATGGTATTCTGTTCTGTTCTGTTTTTTCCACAGCTGCCATGGAAAGGGAGCACAATGTTAGGACCCATGATTCTAGACTGGTGAGGATAAGGGAAGAATGTGGTACATATGCAGCAGAAGAGTAATGTTAATGGATAAGTAAAAGTTAAAGATAGCTTGTTTGGCATTTTATACAATTGTATCAAATTGAGCATGCATATCTCAACTGTAAAGGCAAGGGTGCGTGCATTAGTCTGTAGCACAAACAAAGATAGCTTGTTTGGCATTTTAGACAGTTCTATCAAATGGAACATGCACATTCCAACTGTAAAAGCAAGTATGTATGCATTAGTCTGCAGAACAAACCAAAAGTACAATATTAAACTTTAGTCAGAGGTGGTGAGTTGAAATACCACACTTCCTAACTATACAATGCTGTTAATTCTTCAATTATTTGTAACTTAAAGGTTTAAAGTAAAATCTGTATACTAGTGGCATACATGCCCTGCTGCAAACTGTAATCTGTACAACTGGAATATGTATATGTGCATATCAGCTATTGATGGAGTGAGGTGATAGTGAGCCAAATATTTGTATTAATGCGTTGTATGTTACATATGAAGGTACTAATCTTATCTCTTTTTTTTCTCTCACTCCAAGCCTTATCTTTCTCTCTCTCTCTTTGTTTTTGTTGTTTTATATTATTATGTGTCATCAAAATGTGTCCATGTCATCCATGTGTACCACATCACAAAATACTCTCCAGCACAGTGGGGTAGGCATGCCCTACAGGATCCACCTGTCCCCACTCCACCAGCCTTGGCACCATTGTCCAGCATGTTGGGGTGCCAACCTGGCAGCACTGCCTCTGCTTCCCTGCACTACCTGCCTCCTCAGGTAGTTCTGCCCTGAAGGATAGTCTAGTGGTTCCCTCTGGGTGCAGTGGCAGAGGTGGTGAGTTTATCACCTGTGCTGAACTGCCAGGGATGGTGCATAGGCTTGTGCACCTCGCTGTTGGTGCACACCTATGCCGGATGGAGGGGCTACTCTAACTCATTTTATGTGGGACCAGGACAAGGAAAAGGAGATGCTGAGCAGTCCAGCTATTGACAGAGTGAGGTGATAGTGAGAACTCAATTCTCACTCTCACCCAGCTTGATGAGTGTGGGTCCTGGATGGCCCCACCCTCACCCCATCCATGGTGCCCACTGATCTCTTGTGGAGGAATTGTGTGTTTTTTCGGTATCTTGTCGCTTCCTCAGCTACCCAACTTATCAGATCCAGACATACCTACACCCCTTCCCCAACATTCTTCTGTCTCTCTCTGAAAAAAATGGGAATGTATCCCATAAAAAAAAAAAATTCCATACATAGCTCTCCATTTTGCACACGTCTTCTTGACACACTTGACTGGATCCAATTGGCTATACAGCATGATTGTGCTTATCACTCCTCTCTCTGGAGGTGGCAGTCCAAATTCAGCTAATATTCTGCATATATTATAAGTTTTTACTGTTGAAGAAATGAATAGCAATGGTTCTTTCATACCTCCCTCCTGCACATTCCTGCAGTGCTTTGTCTTTGTTCTTCTTCCTGCTTGTTCGCCATTTCACAACTATCCTATCTTCACCATTTCTTTTCTTTAATGTATTATTGCACTATGGTGCACATTGTGCACCAACACAAATCAGTGAGAATACAAATGTAATTAAAAGTGTTAGATTCAGTTATATTCAAAGCCAGTACCATCTGGCCCCAAAAAGGAACGCATCACTGCATTAACTGCACATGCCCTCACAGAGTCATTTAAGTAGCAGGTGTATTCTAGAGACTCAATACTAACTGTCAGACTTTAGCATTCCCATTTCACCATTGCCCTGTCTTCCCCATATCTTGTCTTTAATGCATTATTGTGCGATGATGCACATCGTTCACTAACACGCACCAACAGTAATACAAAAGTAGTTAAAAGTATTAGATTCATTTGCATTTGAATCCAGTACCATCTGGCCCAAAAATGGAATGTATCACTGCATTAACTGCATTAACATCTGCTTCCACAGAGTCAGGTAAGAAGTATGTGTATTCCACAGACATAATACCAACTGTCATACTTTAGTAATGCTACCACTGGAATGGTTACATGACATTCCCTTATTTTACTAATCATTCTTAAGGTATCCCTTTTACCCGCTGTGCAACACTGCACAAACAAGATAAGCACAGACAAATCTTTCATTCATTCCTCCATTGCCCATGATTGCCCTAAGTGCTGTCTTGCACAAACAATGGCCAAAAATAATAAAATAATAATAAAAGAACTGACAGAAAAAACAACTTGCACACAAATGCAGAGGAGATTGGATGTTAATGAAACAGAGCTTGTGAGTTGTGCGCTGCTTAATTGCATTTCCATCCTTGACAGATGTACATGTAACACTTTGTACGTCTAACCTGACACATCCACCTGATGGAAGCATTCACAGTTGCTATCCATTAAACAAAAACACTGAGGGAGTGCCTGCACTATTTTTAGATCTGCTACACAGAGCCAAGGATTTGGGATTCAGCAATTCTAAAGAGTTCAGACCTGAGTTTCATCTTCACTGTGCTGACAGCCCTGAATCTACACCAGATGGCAACCAGCTAGCTAGGGAATCTGAAGGGGAGCTAAATTGTTTATGTGTTGAGCACAGAAGAGGGGATATTACTTTGGGATATATCTGCACAGAGGAGTACTGATTTTTAGATGATATGCTTGCATTTCATCAGCTACATATTGCATATGCTGGCATGTAACCATGAATAGTCTGTTTAATGTTTTTTTATATTTATTTTGATTAGCACATACTTTTACACTTTTATTTGTCTGTATTACTTACAAGTGTAGTGCTCATGTGGGGGTAGGGAGCAAAGCTGCATTTCTGTTATAGTACGAAAAAAGATTGCTACTATTATTACTCTCCTTTTGTTGCATCCCGCCTGTCATATGTTAAGGTCAGTTCTGTACAAATCTCACACATTTTACTTTATATTCTGTCCATGTAGACTCCTTCCCATGGCTGTATTCCAAAAGTTTTAGAATTTGCAGGGAAAGCCTACAAGGAATCTACACAGTTGTGTTATAGCTTGTTGAATAGCTCCACCATATTGGGTTGGTTGATTAGCTGCTTATACTGTAATTTGCATGCCACTGTGTTTAGATTGTTTTTGTGGGGGTACATACCTCTACAGGGTGCTTACTGAATCTAAAAGTTTCTGCATCTGTGGGGGCATTGCACTACGAAGTGCACATAGTGGAAAATGACCCTGTAGGCTTTAGCGAATCCATCACTTAGTATTATTTGTCCAAAGAAATTTTGAAAGTTCTCTTTAAAGATTGTTCTTTTGATTGTACTAATTAATTAATGTGTATGACTGATTGAATGATTATGATGTTGACAGAGTGAGGTATAAAAATGCATTTTCATAGAGTCTTTGAATTTTATATATTGTTCTGATGAAGTCCAGTGTTGATTACAAGGACAAAAGCGCATTACTTTTTATTAAAACCTTAAAAAATTAACCTTTGTGGTTGATGTTATTGTGAAATTCAGAGGTCACACAAACTTTAACTGGTGTGAATTTGTGAAGATTTGATAGTCTGTTTAGCACAAATACTCTATCCAGGCCTCAATTAGCATTTGTACCTGATCAAACAATAAAATCAGCTATCTGATAACAGCAATATTTTTGGATTTATGCTGTCTCCAATAGAACACCATGGCAAACTGGCTTTAGTGCTAACTAACTTCCTTGTATTTTTTTTTGTAGTCTGTAGTCTCAGAAAAGGTTCTCAAGAAGTATTTCTAGAATTTACTTAAATGTACTGTACTGTAAGGCATAAGTGTTTTTAGCTTATATAATATTTACATCTCTCTCATCTATCATCATTTCTAGAATTCACTTAAACTGTAACTCTTCAAAAAAGATACAGGTTTATCTTGCATAAAACTTACATATCTTGCCTCATACTTTAAGGTACAGAGTAAGACAAAAATAGTTTGTGGTTTGATCTTATCTTTTGGTTTTCACATTATGTAAAATATGTCAGAAAAATGATGAAAGATACATATCTGATATAACATGTCCTAAAAATAAAATATGCAAAGTACATAGATGACAAGGACTAATGCAACCCTGTAATGTCTAACCACCATCTTATCAGTCCCTTCCTAACCCCAAAATAACACTCTAGTTTTTTCAGTAGAAATATATATATTATACAAATATGAGACTACTTTGTAGGATTCATAAAACCTTTCAAAGTGAAAAAAATGCAACCTTGATAAAGCACACCATCTAAAACCTTCTAAATAAAACCATACAGCGTTGATAAAGCACACTTCTGAAACCTTACAAACCCAAAGATACAGCCGTAATACACCAATTGTGCTCTGAAAAAAATAATCTGCTCTATGCAAAGAAAAAGAAAGTGAGTACAATGAGTACATTTTAGGTGTTGAGATCTGCAGAGACTCAATGAATGTAGTAAACTAATATACAATTTATTGGCAAATTAGTAAGATGCCATAGCTTATTGTTTATTTATGCAAAGCATGTTAAAGTTTAAGGACTTATAACCCTACTAGCAAAGTTAGTAAACATGCAGACTTAGAAGCTTAAAGGTGGAACAGTTTGCTCTGTACTAATTAGTCCCTCCCTTTACTGCTAGTTGAATTTATGCATATAAACAGACACAGTAAGAGGTATTTTTATGACAAGTTTGATTAAATGTTTAAAAGGACAGGTGTATGGAAATATTTACTGCAAGTTCAGCAAAATTGTGGATAGTAAGAAAAGTTATGTAATGATTCATTAAAGGTCAGATCTGTAAAGATATAATAAATTCAGTCCATCTCATTAATAAAAATATAGAAAAAGTAGCAAATCTCAAACTAAAAACAATCAGAATAATGGCTAGCCCTTCTGTACCCCCTAGTATCATATTCTAACTCTAATGTTATCATTGTCACCAAAGTACTGTGATGATTAAACAAGATAGAGTCTCTCTCTGTGAATTCTAATGCTGATGTGTTGGCTGCAATGACTAATCTATGAATAATAGCCATCATGTTACCATGTTTTTTGAGTATGTATTGACTGAGACAAGATTAACTTCACAAATAAACTTTCGTGAGCATTTTAACCATGAATGTAGTTCTCTTGTAGGAGATGGAAAAGATACAGATGACCCATGTACAAGTAAAACAACCCTCCATAGCTGGGATGCTAGGGAGAATACAATAGGCATAATAGGCAAAAGGTATAACACCATACTTTGTCCCAAAGGGAAAGTAGCTTTGTGAAGGAAGGACATGTTTATCATCTTGAACATACTTTCACTACATACAATTATCAGGTATGTATACTGAAGCACTGTTAGATGTAGTCAGTCACCTACCCATAGCCACGGTGGTCAGGAACTACTAAGGACAACAATGCACACAATCATATGACCTGTGACAGCTATATGAATAGAGATGGTGTGGAGGGCAGCGTATAACATGGATCTCCTTAGTCACATTATACAAAGACACTTACACTACACAAGACCTTTCCATGCCATGCTCCCCTGAGGTGGATAATCACATGACTATGACAGAAATCCAGGGTTTGCCTGTTACAGACATCAAACTACTTTTGGAAGTAAATGTTAACATCTACTCATTGCACAGGGAACTATCAGAACGTAGATTGTGCGACATCTACATTACTGCTGACTACCATCAATAATGCAGTTTGGGGATGATGCTGATACGGGAACATTTGCCACATGTGCTGAATATGCAGGCAAACTGTATACCCTCCATGGGACAGTAAGGATGGGGACTAATGCATAAATTATGCCACTGGTGCATTGCCTCATTAGTAGAAGGTTAGAAGTAGCATGCAGTGGTATGCAGCCCCTACTGAAAGACATAGCATGGGAAGCATGCTATGCACTGGGACTATAATATTTTATGACAGACTTTGAGAAATTCATCATCCAGGCAGGCAGAAAGGCATTTGCAAAGACAAGTGTGAGGGGATGCATGTTCATTTATGTCCATACCATCTGGCAGCACCAACTGACTCCAAAGTATGGGAAGACATGTCACGTTTTGCCCAGGGTCACATTTTACAATCCCTTGCATTTCTTCCCATGGAGAGATAGTACCAGCCTTCCTGAAGAGTGCTACTGCAATGTCTGACACCACCTTTGAACTAACCACATTTGTTGACCACCACAAGTACTCCTCATGCCTGCATGGGAGGTAAGGTGGCTGCCTTCATCCCAACACCTGTGATTCTAGAACATGAGCAGGTTGTCAACACAGACAATATCCCGTCCCATATGAATAATCAAGTGGAGGGATGTCACTAATGGCTGAAAGTTCTCCTGGGACATTCCAAAGTCTGTTTATCAGATCTTCTCCATTCAGTCCAGCTAGAAAAATATTTCCAGATTCCAGCTCAGAGGCTCTCTTGAGAAGGATGCACATTATATCATTGAAGAAAGCCATGTGTTTTCTACATATTGTTTCTTAAGAGACCTTCTATTACATAAGGCAGAGTACTCTGCCAACACTGATTTCCTCAGAGCTGCAACCTATTATGACCAACAATGACCCTCCTAATAAATCATGTGCATAAAGCATCCACACAACCACCATTTCCCTGAATTAATAAAATTATGCTGCATAGTTTGAAATGTCCCTTCACTGTGACTTGTGTATTTTAAAAGCTGATGGTGGCAGCTGCCTGCCCTCTTTCCATGGTCACATGGCACAGGTTGCCACTCTTTCAAAGTTGTTAGAATTACCGGTATCACATACACAAAATTCACCTCACTGCACTATCACAGCAGTTAATAGATCTGAGTGACTGCAAACTTAGTCACACACAAAACTAATTGCATCACAAGTCTTAGATGCACTTATATGCATGTATAAAGATTTGTACAGCACTTGTACCTATTGCAAAACAAATGTTACATAGAAAACACACACAATGTATGCCTAACTGCATGCATCAAAAAATACTCCAACATGAAGGTCCCATACCCCATTATTTATATATACTAACTTTGTGGATGCACACCTACAATTACAGTGCACTACCTTACATATTGCACAGTAGTCAACCACATCACAGTCCACAGCTTCAACAGCTGACTACTGCCAAAATCAGCAGCTTCAGATCAACAAGCCACCTAGTCACCCAGCTGAAGTGTAAATGTATATACTCATACACATTTACAGAACATACACACACATTATAAGTCTTTTTATTCCTGGAAGTCTGTAGAGTGCACAGCTTGTTGACACCTATTTTTCACTCTCACAAGCTATCAAATGCCCTATTTATCAAGTAAGGGGATGCACATCCTTAATTTTTTGTCCTAATCCTACCACTGCCCCAAACCTCAATACCACACATTAAGGTACTAAACACACTTTCTCATAAATGTAGCACTAAACAAAACACACACACACACACACACACACACACACACACACACACACACACACACACACACACACACACACACACACACACCTGACACATACCAGTACCCAGGCATATCAGCACATCTAGCCCTTACTCTAACCATTAACCCACAAAAACATGTGGAAAGTCTCACACACACACACACACACACACACACACACACACACACACACACACACACACACACACACACACACACACACACACACACACATTCAACCCCTATGCCAAAACTTTCATTATAAATACTAAATAAACTTTCAATATTACTATCTACTTCCGCTTACGTAACATTCAGTATTATGTCATTCTATTTTCCCTGCACTCGATGAAGCCTGCATTTAAATCCTTCACGCAACTTAGCACTTGGCCAGTAGTCTGTCTCCCACATGCTCATGTGTTACACAGTGCACAAAATGTTCAAGGATTATCAAAAATATACAGTTTATTTCACAATAAAATAAAGATATCTACATGCACCAAAATAACTTGCAAAACTAAAAGAAAAAAAAATAGCCAGAGTGCAATTTTATTCTTTTTCCCCTTTTTACAGTCCCAAAGCCCCTGCAAACAGGGCATTTACTTCCAAAACATTACAAAAGCTTTTCTGTGTTAGCAAGATGCACAAATCACAATCTGTACCAATCATCTCTGTATTTCTAAAAAGCCTTTTAACTGATTTGCACAGTTTAAATCACAAGTGATCAAAATGTAATAAAAAAAATCAAAATGCAATCCATTAAAATCCTGGGGTGGGCTTAACCATGTGCCATGTGTGTGTGTGTGTGTGTGTGTGTGTGTGTGTGTGTGTGTGTGTGTGTGTGTGTGTGTGTGTGTGTGTGTATGTATGTGAAAGATGCAGGTCCATATTTCCCCACTGTTTCACATAGGATGAATTGTGATTTAATATGTTGGGATTAGCATTAGTTGAGTCAACCAACAACATTCAACAAAAGGCAGGATAGCCTCTATAGAGCACAGAGATGCTCTCCTGTAGAATCTATCCTTTCTGAAGTCCACAGAGATTCTTCTTTACTGCAGCCCAGTACCCAGAAATTTCAGCTTTTCTGGTTTGGTAGGGTATAGCCTTTGGTTTTAAACACCATTTAGTTACATAATTGGTTCTATTACCTGAGCTATGTATGATTCCTCCCTTCCTAATTCAAAATGTTATGTCTTAAAGCAACAGTTCAATTTACAATTGTTTACATCATTTGTATGCACCATTCTAGCAAGACTCCCATACTATATTACAATGCCCCTTCACCACAGTTCGAAATATTTGGACTCAGGCACAATTAATGGGCCTTGTGTCCCTCACAGGTCATCTGCATTATGGTAAGTGAAACATAATATGTGTTTCCTAATCCCATGTCATAACAGCAAAACTTAATAATATAACATTCTAAAATAATTACATAATTTCCTTTGTCTGTTTCTTAAAAAAAAATAATGTTAACTGTCTCATTTAATCCAGGAACTTTGTCAGCCCCCAATTTAATTTGCCACATAGTTTCCTTTTGTTCAATCTTACTTTTAGAATTAACCATCTCGTATATCTTTAAAAACTCCTTCTACAACAGAAAAAAGACATTTCTTATAACTTACATTCATTGGCATGTCAATAAACTGCATTTTTTTCTTTCTTTTTTCTTAATAGCATAAATGTGTTCTCTTATTCTTTATTTCAACCTCCTGGTGGTCATCCCTATATAAAAACATAACAGACAGAACAACTATACCTTTAGAATTACAATTATAAACACCAGGTACAGGTATAGTGTCATTTAAATGTTCTAAATTAATAAAAGGCCCCTCTAAAACATATCGGTACATACTGCAGTTCATACATTTATACATCCCATTGGTTAAATTTAAAACAGGAATGGTGGGAACAATAACTGTTGTGTAAGAACACAATGAAGTATTGCTGGAATAAATGGTCCCACGAAAGAAATCAGAAATAATTGCACAGTCCAAATATAGTAGGACCACAACACGAGCCAGACTTGTTTCAAATATGTGACAGCTTCATCCAAATTATCATTACATATAAAACTTTATTAAAAGGTAAGGGCTTTCACAGGAATGCTTCTTCAGACCATAAGACAAACAAGAACTGATGCAATTAAATAACATGACCTAAAACAAATTAGGCTAATTATCCAATTACCTATTAATTGATTCAGCATCTCAAGTACTAGTCTTAAAGAAAACATATTCTCAGCAGTATAACAGACTAATAATATCGCTGTAACATACCCCCTTCATTTTTAAGAAGGAGTAAAGGGAGACACAATTATTTAAACCTTTACCACAATCAGCCCTAAGTCTTATCATCCACTTAGCCTCTAATGATTCAGTGTAGGTTTTAATATCACCTAACCTATTTGTAGGGACCACAGTGTCAATAAACATAAACTTAAAAATATGATGTTCCCCTTTTCTTTAACATGTTTAGCCAAGGCGTTATTCAAATAACCTGTTTTAATATTGTATAAATGCTCTCTTAAACGATGTTTAAGCAATCTATTGGTCTTTCCTAAATAGAATTCCTGTCATTCTTCACAAGTGGCTAAATAAATAACGTTATCAGTATTACAATTTGCTGATACAAAAAATTTAAAAATGTGTCCAGTATCTGAATGCTTAAATTGAGAAGTTTTATTAATATGCCTGCAATAATTACATTGCCTGCAAGGTACAGTGCCTATAGCCCCATCTTGATCAATTATTTCTGTATTCTTGTGGTAATAAAACATCCTCTTAATGTTTTGCTTATTTTTAAAGCAGAAAGAAGGTGTATCACCAATTATGTCCCTGATCTTGGGTTCTGCTGTTAAAATATACCAGTGTCTCCAAACAATCTGAGTTATATTGTTACATACAGTAGTATAGTGTAACGTTCTGGACAAAGGACGTCTAACAATATCACTGTTATTATTCTCAGTGGCATTCACCTGGTTGGAGAAATAGGGCTTGACAGTTCTATTTCTCATCTCAACTACTTCTCGAAGGGGGGGATATCCAAATCTCTATTCATATAGCCTCTATCCTTAAACCTCATTCATAAATTGCTTAACTCTACTTGAAAATCAGTGCCAGGAAACAAGCAAACTAGATAGTTGCATTCCCTGTACTTTATTATTAAGAAAAATATGCAGACAATGCATACTTTTCCTATGTAGGTAGGTATTCCGAGCACAAGGCTTTCTATACACCCCCGTCTTAATGGACCCATCATCTGTTTTCCATATATAAATGTCAAGAAAACTAATCTTAACTGATGAATAACTTACCATAAACTTGAGAAATGACTCTGTGTGATGATTAACATAATCAAAAAATCTAAGTGAATCTTCTGATGTGCCTTTCCGTATAAAGAAAAGATCATCAACAAATCTATGATAAAACAAAATATTTTCACTAAAATCTGCATTAGATACAATATATTAATTCTCCCAGTGATCCATTATCATATTGGCATAGCTATTGGCAATGGAGGTGCCCATAGCTATGCCATCTTTCTGCAAATAATAACATGAATCAAACAAAAACACATTATTCTCTAAAATAAGTTCCATAAACAAACAAAATAAATCTATAAATTTACTATCATAGTCACTACAAGATGATAAATAGGCCTTCATACTATCTATACCATACTGATTAGTTATAGCAATAAATAGATATGGAATGTCCATGGTAATAAACAGAACATAATAAACAGGCCAATGTAGCTGTGTAAACTGAAATAAATCCTCTAAAAATTGCTTAGTCTCTCTCTCTCTCTCTCTCTATATATATATATATATATATATATATATATATATATATATATATATGTTTCTATCTATAAGTGGTCAAAGGTATCTCTCCACATAAACTGAAAAAGTTTTAGTAGACCAATTATGACCTGAAACTATGGGTCTAAAAGGGGGGTTACAAGGATGCTTATGCATCTTGGGAAGCCCTTGTATCATAGGAATGAGGGGGTTGGTCCCATACAGGTACTTATACAAATCCAAGGTGATAATCCTACTCATCAAACACATACAGGTACTTAGACAAATCCAAGGTGATAATCCTACTCATCAAACACTCATTCAATGTCATTAAAATCCTGTTCTGTGCTCGAATAAAATTGTAATCTATAATGGAATATATTGAATCATCACTCAACATTGTTTTCATTGACTTAAAATAAAAGGATTTGTCCATAATCACAGTCAGACCACCTTTATCAGCTGATCGTATAACAATACTAGTGTCCTTTGCTAACTCATCCAATGCCTTAAATTCACCTGGAGTTAAGTTCTTAATATTTTTCCCCATGTTTTTACCAGCAAATAAAGCATGTATATCGGCTTCACATAGGTGTCCAAAACCTTCTAACATGGTATGAAGGGCAGGCATGAATGTACTTGGCAGCTTAAACCATGCAAAGTTGCTATCAATATCTGTCCCACCATTTATTAATTTAAGTGGTATATTCCTAATGAATAGCTTCATGTCCACTATTGTATCACTCAAGCCAGCATGCTGTGTAGGTATAAAACTCAAATCTCTATTTAAAACAGTTTCTTGAGCAACAGTTAGTACCTTGGAAGAAATGTTCCAGACTATGGACTGTCCGTTCTCTAACACATCTTCTTCAGTGACTGATTCCTGTACATGTCTGGCTGTATTAGACCTACTTGTTAGAAGTTTTTGGACGCCTATGTGAAGCTGATATGCATGCTGTATTTGCTAATAAAAACATGGAGAAAAATTTTAAGAACTTAACTCCGGGTGAATTTAAGGCATTGGATGAGTTAGCAAAGGACACTAGTATTGCTATATGACCAGCTGATAAAGGTGGTCTAATAGTGATTATGGACAAATTCTTTTAATTTGAGTCAATGAAAACGATGTTGAGTGATGATTCAGTATATTCCACTATACATTACAATTTTATTGTTCGAATACAAATTAGGGTTTTAATGACATTGAATGAGTGTTTGATGAGTAGAATTATCACCTTGGATTTGTATAAGTACCTGCATGTGTCCAACCCCCGCATTCCTATGATACAAGGGCTTCCCAAGATACATAAGCATCCTCATAACCCCCCTTTCAGACACATAGTTTCAGGTCATAATTGGTCTACTGAAACTTTTTCAATTTATGTGAAGAAATACCTTCAACCACTTATAGACAGAAACATATATATATATCTTAAGAAACACTAAGCAAATTTTACAGGATTTATTTCAGTTTACACAGCTGCATTGGCCTGTTTATCCTGTTCTGTTTGTGTTCTGTTTGTTACCATGGATGTTCAATCTCTATTTACTGTTACACCGAATCAGTATGGTATAGATAGTATGAAGGCCTATTTATCATTTTGTATTGACTATGAAAGTAAATTCATAGATTTACTTTGTTTGTTTATGGAACTTATTTTAGAGAATAATGTGTTTTTGTTTGATTCATTTATTATTTGCAGTAAGATGGCATGACAATGGGTACTTCCAATGCCAATAGCTATGCCAATATGACAATGGCTCACGGGGAGGATGACTATATCTAATGCAGATTTTAGTGACAATATTTTATTTTATCGTAGATATGTTGATGACCTTTTCTTTATATGGAAAGGCACGTCTGAAGATTTACTTAGATTTTTTTGATTATGTTAATCACACAGAGTTGTTTCTCAAGTTTAAGATAAGTTATTCATCAGTTAAGATTATTTTTCTTGATGTTTATATACGGAAAGCAGGTGGTGGGTCCATTAAGATGGAGGTGTATAGGAAACTTTGTGCTCGAAGTACTTACCTACATAGGAAAAGTATGCATCGTCTGCATATTTTTCTTAATATAGTTAAAGGATAGGGAATGTGACGTTCTAGATTGCATGTTTCTGACACTGATTTTCAAGTAGAGTTAAGGAATTTATGAATGAAGTTTAAGGATAGGGGCTATATGGATACTTGGATAGAGATTTGGATATCCCCCTTCGAGAAATAGTTGAGAGGAGAAATAGAACTGCCAAGCCTTATTTCTCCAACCAGGTGAATGCCACTGAGAATAATAAGAGTGATACTGGTAGACGTCCTTTGTCTGTGATGTTACACTATACTACTGAATGTAACAATATAACTCAGATTTTTCAGAGACACTGGCATATTTTAACAGCAGAACCTAAGATCAGGGACATAATTGGTGATACACCTTCTTTCTGTTTTAAAAATAAGAGAAACATTAAGAGGATGTTGTGTTACCCCAAGAATACAGAAACAATTGATCAAGGTGGAGCTATAGGCATTGTTATGGGGGTTGTAGGCACAGTTAATTTTTTAGGTATTACATTGTATTGGAATCAGGAAACTGGAAAGTTCAGAAGTAAGATTTACAGAAAAAATAGTTTTTGTAACAATTATTTACATTATTTAAGTTGTCATCTGAAGTTAATGAAAAATAACATTCCTAGATGACAGTTTATAAGAGCTTCTAGGATGACAACTTGTGATAGAGTATTTAAAGAAGAAACTAATTTTATTATTTCACTATTTGTAGAAAGGGGTATAAAAAGAAAGTATTAGAAGACATTGCTAAAGAAATTTTTGTTAAAAGGAATGTGTTTTTCCCTCTAATTTTAAAACTCCTTTTATTTCTACAAATGAAATAGATTCTTCTCTTAATTTTAGTAGTCAGTATTACAATCAAAATACTTTAGTTTGTAATATTGATATTAATGTAGCTAGTTTCGATGTTAGAAATATTATTAATGAAAGTTAGAATATTATAGAGGGTAATTATGATTTGGTAGAAGTGGTTGGCATGCATCCTAGATTTGTATATAAGAACACTTTTAATATTAAATCTTTACTATATAGGGGTACTACAGTTATTGTTCCCACCATTCCTGTTTTAAATTTAACCAATGGGATGCATAAATGTATGAACTGCAGTATGTACTGATATGTTTTAGAGGGGCCTTTTATTAATTTAGAACATTTAAATGATACTATACCTGTACCTGGTGTTTATAATTGTAATTCTAAAGGTATAATTTACATCTGTATTTGTTCTGTCAGTTATGTTTTTATATAGGGATGACCACCAGGAGGTTGAAATAAAGACTAAGAGAACACGTTTATGCTATTAAGAAAAAAGAAAAAATGCAGTTTATTGACATGTCAATGAATGTAACAGTTATATGAAATTTCTTTTTTCTGTTGTAGAAGGAGTTTTTAAAGATTTATGAGGTGGTAATTCTAAAAGTAAGATTGAAAAAAGGGAAACTATGTGGCAAATTAAATTGGAAGCTGACAAAGTTCCTGGATTAAATGAGACAATTAATATTAAATGTTTTCAAGAAACAGAAGAAGGAAAATTATGTTATTGTTTTAGACTGTTATATTATTAAGTATTATTGCTATGACATGGAGTCACGTGACTACTAATGTAATTTTGACTGGCTATAGGTATCTATTTTAAGGTGTTTTTTTAAAATACATTTGTTCTAAAGAAGTCTGTGGACTTTTGGATGAAAGTGAAGATTAAAGTTTTTGATACATTAATGTGGTTTTGTTGCTTCCTGTTGCCTCCTGCTGCCATTTTAGTGGTTTTGTTTTTATTTAGTTGATTTTTGCCACTTTGGGTGTTTGTTTATAGTATGTGTTTTACCATGAATCTAAAAGATTATCAGAAGATTGCCCATTTACATGCATATGTTCTTCTATCCTTCTGTCCGTTTTCTGCAACAGTGAGGCATGGACCATAACCGGTGTAAAGTCTTGATTGAGAAGGTAGTACATTAATGGAAATAATAGGCAACTGATGGCCAAGCATTCCCTTTTCGATAGGAAAATACTTGGTTTCTGCTCTGCTCATTTTATAAAGCAAAAAACATGAGATGAAGATCCCCATCAAGGTTCTATAATAACACTGACCCAGGTCTATCTGTGACACATTAGTATATAGCATAAAAATCCCATTGAAGTCTTCATGGGCTAATAAAGGCTCTGCACACAGAAGTTTCTTCAACTGCATAAAAGAATTGTTCACCTCTAGCATTTACTTCTCCTTATAGACATCTTTTCTTTTGACAAATCTGTAAGAGGTTATCAAAATAAATGTGATAAAAATTAATAGCACTCAGTAAACCTCGAAAATGCTCTCACTTACTTCTTGGCACCAGCAATAGTTCAGCTTTTCACACCTTCAAGATTATCTTTCTGGACACCAAGAATCCTCTATTATCAATGGCATACTCTCAAATTTTTACTTATGTCTTGCTTAACTTGTCCTTGGAGGTACTGGCAGCTAACTTTATTTGCCTTGGAAAGTCTAGTATAGCATGTAGCTTAGCTGGATGGGAGAGCCAATCCTGTGAGTGCATAATTACATTATCTAGTTAAATGGCATCAGATTAGATGCAGTGCTTTAGAACTCAACCCCTAAATCTTTCAAAGGCAACACAGGTACCATCCTTCCATCCATCCATCCAACCATCCATCCACCCACCCATCCACCCATCCATCCATCCATCCATCCATCCATCCATCCATCCATCCATCCCAAACCCCCCTTTTCCCATTTTTGTACACTTAATTCAAAAAGGACAGTATACTGGAATAGGCCCTCTGATGTTTAAAATTCTGCTTTTTTACTTAAACGCTATTAGGGTGATCTCCCAGTACCCCTTTCTTAGAGGTCTCATCTGGGCAAGAATCTTGTCTTCCCCAACCTGTTTATTAGTTCATGCAACTATTTGTACTATTATGTTTTGGGCTAACACTATGGTCATGTTCTCTTTTGACTCTTTAATCTGACTCATATTAAATATTTTTGAGCTTTCTGCTGAATTCCCTGTCTCTGCTCTAATGTTCTGTAAGGTTTTAGTTTAATCTTATCTCCTGCAGTGGTCTGAGCAGGGTGAGTTGGGTCTGTTCAGACAAGTAGTTATAAAAAGAAAATATTTAGAAACTCCTTTATTTCTTATTTCTATGGCTTAGGTGTTGTGTTATTAACCTTAACTTCAAGTACAGAGGTGAGCTTTCTTTCTTTATTACACCTGCCACTCTGCTGCTAAACTAACTGCTTTCTAACTGGTTTCTCCTTCTTTCCATAGTTTTAGGATGTGGATATGTTACATTTGTTCTGGCCTTCTCTAACCAGTCTGTTTAACTCTGTAGTTTACATAATTTAATTTTTCTGCCATTTGCCTATAAATTAATTTTCTATAGAGGAGAGAACGCTAACAATGGTCTCAGCTTTGAACTTCCTGATCCTTACACTTCTGTCATCTACCCCTTATAGTATGCCCTAAGCTTTTTCCATGAGTTCTCACTTGATGGGCATTACTACATCCAGTGAGTCCTGTAAAATCAGTATCACAATCTATGATACTTTTCAATGTGGAATTCACTTCTTCTCAAGTTTCTCTGGTAATATCTAAGAGTCCATCCATGTGCCAGCCATATAACAAGTCAAAAAATGAATCCCTAACAAATATCGTCATGCTTCTCTAGGGTTGAATGGAAGATATGTTATTAAGTGGTCTCGGTATTTACAATCTACAAGTAATTCCCTTGGTATGGATTTTAATACTCAGGAAAAAGCTCCACTAACCTATTTGTTAGGGGATTGTGCACTGCTATTTTAAGTTCTTGACATTAAAGTAATGGCACGGTTACAACAACAACATTTTCAGCATCTTTAGAGTGTTTTAAAGTACTTATGTTTCTAAAGAAGCAGTTAATTTTATTATTGACAAAAATGTTTATAATTTTACTTGACCATTACGATCTAATCACAATTTAAGTGCACATTTTAAATCATGTAGCTGAGATTATTAGGAACTGGATAGTTTTTGGAGTCAGCATCAGGGCACTGATCTGAATTATATTCCTCTAGATTTAATAAAATCCATGAAGGCATAATGTAGAGTCTACATGGAATTTTACTGTATCTGTATACACGGCTCCCTCTCGGCAGTGCGCCATGCATATTAATCATGGCTCATTGCCGAGGAAGAACTGTGGAACACGGTTATTGAATCAGTGTAGATAGTGTGGTACTAACTGTGTCCACAGATGAATATGACACTCCCAGCACTGTTTAATAGTAGTAGTGCCAATGTTATTCTTACTTTTTTTGTTTTAGAAAGCATATTTGCGCGACACAGCATGGAGCGCAGCAGTGCTAAGCGGCGCCGAGACACCAGACATCGAAAAATAGAAACTGATTGCATTTAATTATTTACCTAAAGGTCATGTTTAAGCATAGCTGAATGAATTTGTGCAGCTTGGTGCTGTGCTCAGCACTGCTTAAAGGTAGCTCAGAGATATATGGAAAGGTATAGCAAAATTCCACAAATCCACATAGCTAAATGGGTAGAGTTATGGCCTCATGTGCAGTAGGTGCAAAGTTTGAAAACATGGAAGAGCAAGTAAGCATTTATTTTCAAAATACAAATTATGCAAATTATTTTTAAATACTGGCCTGCTGTGCTCAGCTAAGCTCTGCTAAGACCTGGATAAATAAAATGATGGCTGCTAATGTTTATGCACTAATTGGCACCACTTGGCTGGTTTGCACACTGCAAAGCACTGCAAAGCATTTGGTGTATTTGAGTTTTCACACTGTTCAGCTCAGCCCCACTGGTTTGTGCAGTGCTAAGCCACACGTCACATTTTTAAATGTTGCCCAATGGCGTGTAAGTGTGGAAAAACAGGTCATATTAAGCCCAATAGGTGGAAATACTGCATAATCCAGAGTTCTGTCTTTGAAGGATACTATGGCAGGTGTTAGTGAGGGTTCGCCCTTTTGGGAGCAGTGTTGGGGCATTCAGGAGTCTAGGGTCATGGTCAGACTCCTTGTCAAAAACTATGATGACTGGCTGATACAGAGAGGTTACCAGAGCTCAGAGTGCAAGGCAGAGGCCTGGAACCAGCTGACAAGGGACATCACCAGTTCAACTGGTATCCTCCACAGAGGTGAGCAGTGTCATCACCACTATGATGACCTGAAAAGATGGAAGGGGATCTTTTGGACATCTGGGTCCAAGAATTCTGGGCAGGGAATTTCCCACATGTATGTAAGCACTTTTACCTCTGTTTCACCAATATCTAATCTTGAATGTCTGCTAAACTGGTATACATAATAGTGTGCTTTTCTCCTAACAGCTGTAGAGGAGAGGGTTTAGAACATCCAGGCGCATGCCAGGTGCTTGGCCAGGTTACACCATGAGTGTGGTGAGTACAGATGTATTTTGCTATTTCTAGTCAAATAAGAAAGAGTAAAGCATTAACTATGATTAGGTATATAAAGTAAATATTGTACTGCAATGAATGTGGACTTACACCTGTACTGCAAGAAGTGCATACTACCAACTGTAGTGCCATAAGCAGGGAAGACTAAAGCATTAACCATGATAAAGTATATGCAATAAAGGTTGTAGTGCAATAACTGTGGAATTACAGCTGTATTGCAACACCTCCATAATGACAACTGTTGTGCAATAAAAACTTCTTGAAACTATACCAGTAACTGTATGAAGAAATCTCTAATAAAGTCTGTTGTGCAATAAGTATGGAATTGAGCTGATTTGCAAGAAATCAGTCATGACAACTGTTCTGCAATAAAAACACGAAATAATATCAGTACCTGCATAAAGGTATATCTAATAAAGTCGGTTGTACAATAAGTGTACAATACAATAAGTAAATGAAGTATGACAACTATTCTGCAACAACACATGAACCAATAGCAATAATATCAAGGTAAATTGTGTACATCAGGATTGTCTTGTTTTCACCATTGCATGCCAGCTACATGCATTCCAAATAATAACCCATAATCAGATATTGTTTGTTGACTTCACAGATATTTCAACATACTAACAATATATTGTGTATGCCTGCATTCTATGCAGTAATGTATAGGTTACCTAGTATCTCTGCCATGCTTGAATTTCATGCATGTATGTTCAATTGTCACTGCAGTCTAGTATAAAACTGTACTATTATTACTAGGTCATATTTTGTTGCCAGGTGTGCTCTAGACAAATATCAGTCAGTTAGTAATCAGCAGTGACTCAGTAGCTTAATTTGCTAAATGCACTCTATGAAGTACATTTTGCCAGACAAAGACTAGGGTTCGAATCCAGTGCTATGTAGCACTAAATATTACAGTATCAGTCACATAATGTTTACAGATATTCTCTCCACAGAAACTACAGGTAAATGGGTGAGGTGGCCCATATTATGAGTAAATAATTGTGTGTTTAGATGTCACAGACTGTTGCAATCATTACCAGGAATGTGAAAATACAGCATTAAATAAAGAAAAGAAGTATAATAATAATAAAAGAAAAGAAATAAAATGTGCAATCTTTCGTATGGCTGCATGCCTGGAGTGCCTGTTACAGGTTGCTTTAGTCAAGTAATACATTCAGTGCAGATGTCCCCTGCAGTCACTGCTATTGGGTTCTACCCCATGCCTGCCAAGCAAGGCATGATAGTTGTTTACTCCCTGTACTGTACACATACATGTCTCTCAAGTGTCACACTGTTACATCATGTAATTACTAGTGCATAATCCCTCTGTCACAGATGCATCATTGACATTATTATGTAAATAGCAAAGTTTCACTACATCAGCCCACAGTACGCCTTGGTAGTTATATAGGTACAGCTGTTGTGCAAGTGTTCTGTGTAGTTGTATACCTGCAGTTGTTACTGCTTGGCCCATACTGTCCCATGTGGATGGCGTGAGAGGTATGTACATGCTACAGCAGCTATAGGGTACTTTTTAACATAAAGAAAGGCCAGACCTGTAGAGTAGATAGTGGTACTGCTGTCAAATATATAGCCTATAATGGTATTAATGGACTGTATTTTTCTAGCTCCCCACCTCTTATCTCCCTATATTCATTATTGTTATTCATTGGTCATGGTTTACTATTAACATATGTTGTTACACTAAACTTTATTTTGGGCAAGTGTTTTATTATTGTTATGTATTAAAATGGTTACATATTAATGTATCTTGCTGAATTACCTATTCTGTTAGCCTTATGCTGTAACTGTTGCTGGCATGCTGTTAATATACTGACTGTTCTGCCATCTATTGTTGTGTTTCACATAATATGCATTGAAATATAATGGGATTATATCTAATGTTCTGGCATGCTGTCATTACTAGCAATGGTTTTGTTCATAACTAACTTATACATATTTCTATACCTCCATAATCACAGCATAGCAGGGTAGGTCAGTTCCTGCTGATCTGTGTACTATACCTCAGCTGGCCAGGACACCGCGTGCTGGCACACCTGGGACCCAAGCCTGTGGTGCCCCCTTTGCTGGTCCTGCACCACCTTTGGGTGGAACCACCTCAAGGGATGGATCTGGCCCCCTCTTGGTAGTGGTGGCTGAGGGGTAATAGTCACCCAGTATCAACTACTGGCCATGGTGCACAGGATTGCTCATAGGAGCTATGAAAGTTGCCTCTGCCAGATTGAGGGCAGACTCGACAATCTGATGGGGCCAGCTGGCCCTGGCACCCAGCCTCTAGTATAGCCACCTTTGGGGAAGTGAAGGAGCAGTATCGACTGCCCATGGGTGGGGATTTCAGTCACACTGCTGCTCTCTGGAGACACATGCATCTTGGATTCCACAGCACCCTCCCCATCCAAGGTGTTTATCCACCTCATGTGTCACAGACCTCCCCTGTCTGCTGTCTTGTCTGTCTTATCTATCTGCAGTTACATCCTCTCCTACCCAACTTACCTTCCCACATGTACCTATATCCATTCCCCAAAATTCCACTCTCTCCTTATAAAAAAAAAAACATGGGCACCTGTCCCACTAAAAAAATATTTCCCCATACATCGCTCTCCATTTCACACGTGTGTCCACTGGAGACAACTACTTTGGTCCAATTGGCTTGACAGCACATTTATGTTGTCCTCACCCATCTCTTTGGGGTTTGAGAGTCCATATTTATCCACAAAATCACTCAACATGCACAGCTGTTGCTGTACAAGAAATGGAAAGCTATGGTTCTTTCCTACACCCTTCCTGCCTATCCCTACCTGCCTTTCAGTATGTTTTTCCCCCTGCTTGCCCCCATTTCACCACTGTCCTATCACTCCATTTTTCTTTTCTTTTTAATTTTTTAGCACGGTTTTGCACAGAGCTAAGTGCCTTAATGAACTTATGTGTTTCTCACAGTGTTAGGCATATGTACAAAATAATCACCTCTGCCACTTTTCAAATGTGGGCCCCTGTAAACTACAGCACATTGCACTAACCCACTACACCACACAGACCTTAATTAAAACAGTGTTTTGCAGCAAAACATACTGATTGCAACTGACAGACTGAAATTGAATCTAATGGGAAAAATGGAGTGTACCTGGGACTCTGATGCAAAAATACACCAGTAGACAGACAAACAAATAATAATGTTAGTATGTATGGCCTAAGATAGCAAGTAAATGTTCCCCTTTATCTGCCACATCTTTAAACACATCTGCTAAGGCACAGTACATATGTTCAGCTGGGACCTTGCTGCAGAAAAATTGCCTGTGAAAGCCATGCACATACTGATGGATGCAGGCAATGTGTGTTACAGCTGTATGTGTGCACATATATCTGGCAAATACACCTGCTGCAGCAATGACTTGGTATCTCAGTCTGTTAAATGCCTTGCATATAGTACATTTTGCCACACACAGTTCTGGGTTCAAATCTAGCGCATGTCAATTCAATTACATTGTTGTGAAGACAGCAAGTAATGACTGAGTCATGTAGTTTTAGTCCCCATAGGTTACTGTTACTGAATTATCTGCTACCCAGTTTTGCACATATTCATATAGCCTACCTATATGTCACCTACTACTCTGCTATTGGCACTGTTGCATAACAGATGTACCTTAAGCACATGCCTCAATTGGACTGTAAAGGTTACCCTCACTTTGGCTCTGCAGTGATGACAGGACTGACACTGCTGTCATAGTTACACATACAGCTTGCAGTCCTCCAAAGTGTTCACACTTCCCACTGTATGTCCTAGCCTGCAGCAGCTGCAGTCCAGAGCATACACAGCTGTATGTTAAGGTAGCTACTACAGACCTACCATACCTCCCAACCCCCTATAACAGACACAAGCATATGTAAAGGGGGAGGGAGCAAAGGCCCAGAGATAGGGACATGTTTCAAGTTTTTCCCTACAAAGATAGTAAGTAGGTAGAATAGCATCTACTGCATTAGCATGCATATTCTCATGGATATGAAGTGTGACACTCACATGTCTCTCTCTTCTTACTGACCCACATTGTTTGCCAGTGAATTGCCAGATGACCACAATGTCATGGGACACTGACCAAACATATGAGGCAAAACTGTGGACATATTTCATACATCTCTACAGTGGAAAGTATTTGTGCTTACTCTCTGTGATGTTGCAGTTTACACACCTCAGTAGTGTCCCTCTCAAAATCTAAGAAAATGGGGCCAAGGCCTACATGAAGGCCTTATATATTGCACTGTGGTGCCATGTCATTGCCCAATGATAGTGCAGTTCAGCTGTTTTGGCTGCAATTAGCAATTCTGAGCAACAGATTAGTGCAGAGGCAATAACCTGTTAATGAGCATTACCTACAAAAGGCAAGCTACTGCTTATGGGGAACAGGTCTGTATGTGTTTTTTCTCACACAGACAGCGTATGTGCAAAGTACTTGCAGAAGAATGCTTCAAAAAAAGGAATACATCACTCTACCGGGTATGTACTAGACTTCCCCATAAAATGGGATGCAGATGGGAGGATGGTGGTATGGGGAAAAGGGATTATAACAATAGGCTTGTATTAGATCTATGATATTGACATGTCAGTGATACTCTGCTGTCCAACACCTACAGGCATACCTTTCAACTGTCTCTGCTTTGAATCACATCTCTGCTCTGTCCCTGTCAATCCCTCCTACAATGGTCGGCTGTTGTGGTAAAGATGGTAGATTATACATAAGACATAGTGACACTAAGTAAGGTTGTACACTCCAGTAACATCAAATGATGTACTGTATTTCAACTTCTCTCAGTCTGTCAATGTCAAACATAAATATTTCTAACATTGTAAAACTGTTCTTGAATGCCCCTGATGTCCTCTGGCTAAGTCCCTGTGTCATGGGCATTCATCCCTGTTTGGTCAAGAGCTATGCCTAATATATCTCTCAACCTCCTACAGTAAGAAATCAGGGCAAAGCCATAATTAATGGGAGGACAAAGGCCCAAACTCAGTGATGGAGTATAGATATTGGTCATACAAAGTAATAATATGAATAGACTAACAGATATCACTGCAGCATAAATGTTGTCTGAGGGTCTGACATGTGACAGTCAGATTCTGTTTCAGTATTCCAACAGCAACCATCAATGATTGGACAACCATTTGTCAGACATCCACAAGTTTGTGCAAAAAGGACCACATCTATGAGGTAAACATGTTGACATTCTGCAAACATCTGTATAGTTGAAAGGTATGATTCCTACAGGGAACATATACTACAGCAGGTTTGCATTGCTTTCTGTCATTGTGGCACACTGTTATTGCTGGATTGTCCCCATATAGTTGTTGTAATAGCACACTACTATTTGTCTGAGAGTGGCTGTATGACATATTAGTGGGGATTTGCCTGTAGGGGACAAACCACAGTAGACTGCAGTGATGGGTGTAGAGACATAAAGTAGAATCTGATACTGCACAGATGGAACTTTCCCAGTATTGCTACTATCTTGGTGATAACCACACATGTAGTGTGTTACCAGGCTGTGGGGTATGACATGTGATGGAGCAATGGATGTGCAGGCCATTACGGGTGTGTAGGGTCTGTACATAGCAGACATCCATGTATCTGGCCTGTAAAGTGTTCTCCACTTATTGTCTTGCAGTAATGATGTACCGACAGAGACATCCACCATTTTCATCTGTGGAGAATGATGCTATACTGGATGCCCTCAGACTCCACTGTTACATCCTGCTTTCAAATGGGTTTCCATAATCATAAACAGTGGGCAGCCTTGTGGGGCAATCCTGTGAGGGCTGTGAATCAGATTGACTAACAGGACAGGACCTATGAGCAGGTCCGACACTTGGCCACGGATATGGTCAATGCTGCACGTCAAAGGGCAGCTGCTGTTGCCAGGGATTATGCTGCTACCGGTGGAGGGCCTGTGACAGAGTAACCACTCTCGGCCACAGAAAACTCCTGGCTAACCTAGGATCAACCAATAGCTCCCAGGCATCCATCACTCCATATATCCTGGAGGTGGGTTCCACAGTGTCCACATCATAGGAGCGTCCAGGTAAGCTTACTGTGTTCACCAGTATAATACTGCATCAGTCATTGTGGCAGGCTCTACATACCAGTACATGGGTGTCAGGTCTGTCTGCATTGGTGGGGGGAGTTGGCATTTTAGCACAGTTCTGAACACATACTCAGAACATCAGCAATATCACATTTGTTACTGTACATTTGAATATACACACATATCACATTGTAACACTGCAACAATTGGTGTTGCTGACAATACATCTCCCTCACCTTTTCATAGGTCCATCAGATGTGGCTGGAGTCTGTGGTCCTGTACCTGGTAAGTATGATACTGTTTTATGCATCATATGTACCCTATGAAAGTTAAGGGCTGCCATTTTGCCTTATGCACAACTGTTGTGTTTAGCCAGAGTAGAATAGTCGTATCTTCCATTTCAGAGCAGTTAACTACAGTGCATAGCCTAGGGAATGACAGGTGTGTATTTGCAAAAACATTAACATGTTTGCACTTATAGTTATGGGCAACTACACAGCCTGTTATACATGAGGCAATTACTCCAAGATACCTGTTCAAACACAATAGGGAGATGGAACATACTTGAGGCAATGATACTACGACTGGTATATCACTCTCAAGCTAATTGTACTGGGTTTTATGTATAGTTCTATCACACACACTGTCATATTGCATACCTCACAGGTGTATTGTACTGGCAATATTAACTGCATGTAGGTGACATGCATGTTCTATTGGGCCTGACTTGTCTGTGTATGTTGTGAGTTTGTTTGTTGTGCATGGGATCAGAGATGAGAAAATGTGGGACATGTAATGCAATTGTGGATCCTCATCTGTATGAGTCTATGTGGATTACCATAATAGTGCAGGTGGTAATGTACTGCTTTTGTCTTGCTTCTCACACGTGAACAGGGGGGTTGGAGTCTGTCCACCTC
Source organism: Protopterus annectens (assembly GCF_019279795.1). Classification (NCBI taxonomy): domain Eukaryota; kingdom Metazoa; phylum Chordata; order Ceratodontiformes; family Protopteridae; genus Protopterus; species Protopterus annectens. The sequence continues at coordinate 734,551,316 of NC_056746.1, read as the reverse complement.
ACAACCTGATGTCAGTGTCTCATCCAACTTTGATGATGATGGTGGCCATAGTGAGGCACAGGTGGGGTTGTCAGTGGGTCCCAAAGGTTGACATCCCTCTTCTGCCCCCGTTGTCCACAGTCAGTATGCCCACACATAACCAAGTCACCAGAGGCCACAGATACTGGACCGTCAGAGAGTGGTGACATAATACAGAATAGTGTGAGAAGTATGGTGTCAGTGAGTGTAGACACTGGCTATAGGCAGAAAGCTGGTGAGGTCCCACACAGACAGATTGACAGGGGTGCTTGAAGGAGGACTGCTGCCCATCCACCTCCTGTTGCAGGTGTCACATCATGGGTCACTTGCCGCATATTTTAGGCTGTCATAGAGACACAGGCACATTCTAAATGCAATACCAGATGGATGCTTAGGGTTATGGATGCAGCACAGTCTAACATCCATGACTGTCTCCACTGCATTGGTGATGCTCTTGATCATTTAACTGATGTAGTGGACAGACGGTGGGCTGAGACAGTGTCTGTGTTTGAGCGGATGTTGTCTGTGCTGGAACATCTGGTTGGAGGTGGGTGTCAGACATGTGGACATAGGCCAGCAACACCATTTGCTGAGAGTCCACTTGGCCATGCACACTCATTCTCCCATAGTGAAAGTACCTCCAGTGCTACAGAGGGAAGTGTGCTGTCCACACCACAATGTGGCAGGCCATGGGCACATGGTCCTGGGTGATCCCATGAGGGACACAGGCCCAACAGACAGCAGTCACTGTCAGGTACAAGCACCTCATCTGACCTTGGGCATGGCAGTGCCTGTGCTACTCCTGATGAAGCCAGTTCCCATGTTCATGTCCAGGGATGGTGAACTCTCCACTATACCATGTATGGTCCACAGCTGTCCACCATACAAACCTGTAGGGCTAGCAGTGGCCTTGACTGTGTACACACACACACAAACTTCAACACCACTATCACATGCAGATCACCAACAGACACACATGGTACCTCTCCATGGCCCATCTAACCAGCCCTCCTTCCTGACTTACACACACATGCTGCCAACTGTGTGGCACAGCCTAGGCCTCTGGCACCCCCAGACCACACTGTGCACGTGATGATACCTGTGCCACATTCCTGCATATATGTGTCTGATACACAGGGTGACTATATAACTTTACATGTGTTTGTGTTGTGCAGTAGTGTTATGTCATGGCAGTTATTGTGGGCCAGGAAAGGTACTGTATGCTGGCATGTGTCATGACTACACATCAAACTTTGTATATCTTTGTTGCCTGAAGGTACACTGGCAGTAGTGTTACAAAATGGCAGGTCTGTCATGAACCTGTGTATGTTTGTATCCAGGAGTTTGAGTGGTTCAACTATGGACACATGGCATCAATACAGTGGCACAGGATGGCATGGCAACACAGCACAGATATGACATCAGGAAGATATACTTATATATGTGCATGGCTCCCTAGGTGCATATGTATAGAACAAGTGTCAGGGACAATGGGGACAGTCAGAGTCATCATGCTTTCATACCCTGTGCCACACTATATTTAGGTTCATAGGTTCATTGGTTAGTGCTAGGCTAACTGCCCTAGCCAATTATTCCTTGTGAGACTGAAACCCTGCACCTTGTGTTTGTAAGGCAAACACCTTAATCATTAGGCCACCCTCGCAACCTACTACTCCCAACTACCCTTGATACATGTCACCTGGGTATTCTGCATGTACAACTATAGATCGAGGTGGACATCAATTATGCTTATGTAGAGGAGGCATTTTAGGGCCAGCAGCTAGTCACAGGGACATAAAATTCATAATAAAATGCACAGGGCTAGGCCACATAGGCATGTCTCTAGTGTTGGAAGGGGACATATTTACACACAGACACACACACAAGTTGTATATTGTGAGATTAGAACTTGTACCTATCTAGTAGTACACACTATAGCTCACATAACTTATCGCATCTGCCACTCTGTTTATCTGATATTGCATTGTCAGCCAGCACTCTTAAGGTGGATGACATCAACAGGCCTTGTAAAGGAGGCCACTACTGAGGCAAGCAGCTCATCACAGGGCCATAAAATGCATACCATTGCATGGAGATAGCCCATATGGGCATGTCCATATTCCTGTGAGGGGATATATTGATAAACACACAGAGTTGGATGATATGAGATTAGAACTCCTACCTATCTAGTCATACACACCATAGCTTGCAGTAGTTATCACATGTGCCACGGCATTTATCTGTTGTTAGATTGCCAGCCAGTGCTCTTAAGATGGATGACATCCACAGGCCTTGAAGAGGAGGGAATTTAGAGGCCAGAAGCCAGTCACAGGGACATAAAATGCATACTGTTGCACTGAGATAACCAATATGGGGATGTCCATACTGCTGTGAGGGGATATATTGATACACACACACACACACACACACACACACACACACACACACACACACACACACACACACAGACACACACACACACACACACACACACACACACACACACACACACACACACACACACACACACACACACACACACACACACACACACACACACAAAGTTGGATGACATGCCACAGGTTATGTCTGTTGTATATGGTGATGCTGGCACAGTACTTGTGGAGTAGACAAAGTGGCCTCGTGTTAGACAGCATGTGTGGCCAGCAGATTCATACTGCTTGGTACTTTTATTGTATCTAGTGTCCTAGGGGTTGGGATACCTGGTAATATCCCTGCTATGTGTGTACATTTACCAGTCTGACCATATGTGGCTGTTTGCATTTTGAAAGGTGGACATGTAGCCAGGAACAATATGGCTTGTCCAAGGAACGCATTACACCCATTACACATTACATCACCTGCATACCTGTGTCTACAGGGTGACAATCCACAGGCACAGGGGTCTGTGGGTGAGTGGATTATGTAGTGTCGCAGCCTTGGTCTGGTTCCATCAGGCAGCTTTTGTGATGGTTGTGTGCAGATAACCCCGGCATTCTGGAGTATGTGGAGACATTCTTACATCCCCGACCATATCCATATAAATGTGTATATCAGGGTTGTCTCCTTAAATGTAGTTGTTTGTGTCAGTAATGTAAATGTGTTATGTAGATGTATGTGGGGAGTCTATGTATCATTGTACTTTATACAGCTATATATACATCTTGTTATCATATATATATGTGCCACATACTGATAGAGACACTAATCAAGCATGAGGGGTATAGTGAGAGACAGATATGTATACGTAGCTGTATGTATGTACAGACATATTTCCACATAGCAGGTCTTTGTGGAGTAGAGACAACAGACTTGAGCTCAAGTTAGCTAAGTGCTAGGAGCATGCCCAGTGTGATTGTCAATACTTACAAGGTGACTCCAGGACAGAGCTACCTGTACTCAAGTCTAAGATTATTGTGTGCTGTAGGCCATTAGCTGCTGCACCTGTTACCACAGTACTGCAGTTCTCTGATATTGTCCAAGGCATTCCCCAGCTGTTTGCTGACCTTAATATGTGACTCATACTTCAGAACTCTACAGAGCTTCACAGACTGTCCGCACTTGTGCCTCATATTTTTGGTCTGTTTCACATCACATTGTGGTTTTCTGGCAAATCAGTGGCAAATCATTGAAGATTGAAGTAAATAAATAATGACAGACATTTGAGTTTCAGCCTCCATGCACATAAGGAGAGTCATGTCAATGCAGGACCTGTTTGTTATTCTATCGACATTCTACATTTGTAGGAGAAAATATTTAAAATCTCTCCCAATTTGTGGGCCTTGGTCCCACTTTTGTTAATATTAGTTGGCCAGATTTCCAGCTCTAAGAAGTTGAGAGGTATGATGTAACTGGGGTACATGATGTAGCACACACACAGGGTGACAGTCTGCATACCTCTCCCTGTACATGTTTTTGTAGAATGTCCAGCATTTCGCCCCATATGTCTGCTCTGTTCATTATACATTTGTGGTTTTCTGGTGATATGCTATAAATAGCGGTCACTGAAGTGTTGTACCTACTGACACATTTAAGTGATGGCCTGTACATCCTGCAGCTAATTTGATCTGTTTCAGCCTGCTGTTATACTAGCCACCTGCAAGGTTACTCAGAGTGTGTATAATGTCTGCCTGTAGGTATGGCCCTCTGTGCCCCAATTCAGTCTAGCTTTGCCCAGCTTTCTTGCAGTCACAGATTGAGAGGTTATGACAGTCTGTGGGACTATCACCATATGAGTATCTCACATGCAAAACATGTTGTATGTTGTAGAGTTGAATCATCAGCACCATTACATATGCTACTGTCCCTGGCCCAGTGAACCACACCAGACACCAGACAGAGAGGTTTCATTCCTCACACTATCAACAAGATAGCAGAATTGTCTAGTCTGCTGGTATATCATTGCAGACTTACTGTTACAGCAGTTGTATGGGAACACTGATGTGTTCAGGGTGGGGGATGACCAGCCTATGCTCTGATGGCATAGACAGTCATGCGACTGTCCTGTGACCCCACTGTTTGGCATCTCCCTGGAATAATGTTGTGGAGTTTCCAGCAATGTGGCCTAGTGGATATTATGGGGCACATACTAGTGAACAGAGTACCTATTGTCCCAGTGGCTGTTAGATCTGTACAAGTAGCCCTGCAGCCCACGATAGATCTCTGCAAGTAGCCCAGTAGCACACTATATATAGCCCACTATTCCCTTGCATACATGCGGCAGGTCCATACATATGCTACCATATTTTAGTACCCCTTTGAAGTGGTGTAGAGGAGAGTGACTTACTTTGCAGATGCAGCAGTTGGCAGACCTGTAGTTCGGCAATGACTATATTTGATGCACTCAGTCCACAGCCAAAACATGGTGAGGTACAGGCTGTGTGGGCTGACTGGCATCATTTTTAGTAATATGTATGTGAGTCGGAGTAAGGTGTCAGTCCCTAGGGCCCTAGATTGTCAGTGCATGTGCTATGCTTTGTCACTTGGCCAAGGCCAGAGCACATTGGGCACATCTGTATCTGCCTACAAGGACAGCATCAGGGGGTTCCTCCTCCATGTCCCCCTGTGGGTGTGACTGTGTTGACCTGGGCATTGGTGGAAGGCTGTGTATCCCTTCCCTTTGCTGATCCTGTTGCAGCTGTTTCCACATGATCATATTGTGTAGCATGGCATACTGTGAACACCTGTGCACATGTGGCTGGAGAGTACTGCAAGGCTCCACCAGATATATCGAGGCACAGGAACCATGATTTCAACAGCCCAAACATACGTTCTATGATGTTCATGGTTTGTGCATGTGCCTCATTATTATGTTCTTCGGTAGCTGGCTGTGCATTTCTGATCGGTGTCATCATCCACAGTTCCAATGAATAGCCAGCATCCCCAAATAAATGGCTATGTGGGATGTCCCCCCTAGCAAACATCTGATATAGCTGTGATGCATGCCAGATATGGGAGTCATGATAACTGCCAGGGCTGCCAGCACACACATTCATGATAATGCCTTGGGCATTGCACATGACCAAGCAGGAGTGATACCCCTTGTGGTTCTCGTTGATTCTATTGTCTTCACTGGCTGGTGCCTTGATGTGTACATGAGTGCAATCTATGGCACCCAGTACCTCAGAGTAGTGTGCTACACAGCAGAAGAGTTACTTACAGCTGGCCCTCTCCTCAAGGGTGTGAAGAAAATAAATGTGCTTACTGGCATGTGGTAGCATGGCATCCAGGAACTGGTGGAGTACCCTGGAAGTGGATTCCTGTGAGACCCCCATCATGTCTCCAGTTGGTCTTTGGAAAATACCTATAGCTAGTATCCTAAGGGCTATGTATCCCTTTGTTTCCACTGGGATGGGTTCCCCTCTGTTGGTTCTGGATCTGAGTTGAGGTCAGCAGAGCTCAGTGAGTTCCTGTAGTATGTCCCTGTCCACCCTGTAGTACTCTACAATCTCCAGCTCATGTAGCTCCTGGTAGGTTACCCAGGGCCTGAGCACTCTTCTTCTTCTCAGTCTAGACCTATTATCAGTAGCAGCAGAAGCTGCATTGACCTCAGCATCTTGCACATACAGATGTAGCAGACCTGTAGCAGCCCCTAGCATTCTCTCAATTAAAATTCCCAAATCTGCACTCTGCTGGTGCAGAATATGTGGGAAACATCAGATTGTAGGGTGCAAGCAACCTTTATAGTACTCTGCTATAGGTGTAGCCTGTGTGGTTGGCTACCTATGATGCATTCTACCTGCCAAGTACATCATTAAGGGGTTTAATGGCCCCAGTTTAGGTGAAACAGACAGGACTCATCAGTAATTAATATATCATTGGCTTTCTCAGCCAGTTGTTTTTTTTTTTTTTTGAGAGCCTTCCTTGCTGAGCACTGTGGTGTGCCATGCAAACCTGCACTGCAAAGATAAACAAGGCTTAGCAATGAGCAGACATGCACCCATGGAGGATCACACTCAGCATGGCTGCACGCCATGCAGACATGCTCAAACATGTTCAAACTTGCTGAAACACTCACTCTGAAGGTAAATAAAGCTTAGCAGTCACCAGACACGCACCCCTGCTGAGCAGAGCAGCAAGCTGTGCAAGCAGGTGCTGCTGGGCTCCAATAGGCTTAAAAGATGGTGAACACACCCCCTTTTGATGTCAACTACATCTTCTGTGGAGACGAACATGGTTCTGTCCCAACATGGATGGGATCTGCGGACACAAATACCCATTTGCACTATTCAATAACCCTAACTCATTTGCATACAGATCCATGCATAGTACCTGGAAACTACAGAGTTTCAGGCCTTGCCTCATTAGCAACCACAGCAGTCTTTCATTATACATACCCCACACAGAGTCCTATAATGCATTACTGTTACATACTCACAAATTATGTTTTTTATGATCTTTTTTTTATATTTTGCTTATTCATTCATTTATTTATTGACATTTATTAACCAGGTTAGTCCAGCTGAGCCAGGGGCCTATTTTCAGTCGAGACCAGAGGAGAAAAGCTACAGAAAATTAACAATTATTACAAAAGTTACAAAGATATAGTCAACAGATAACATAAGTCCACTAACAACTAATAGCATGACATAACATGTCTATTAGAGTCCACTATGTAATCCCGAAATACTGAAATCCTGAATTTCAGTATTTCAAAATTACATAGCCGAAAACACTAAATACTGAAACCTGCAGAAGCACAAAATTCAAAATCCCGAAGAGATGTTGAATTAGTGCTTCTGGTGGTGTGGTGTATAAATGGATGGGTGGAAGTTTAGGTAAGTATGTATGTATGCGTAAGTGTGAGTTTCCTTTGTGTGTCTGTTTGAGCGATCTTGGATTTAGAATATTTAAGTAGGGGGGTGTGGGGGGTGCAGTGTAGTGTAGGATTATATATTTGATTGTGGGGGGAAGTTGTGTGTATGTGTATGTGTGCGCTGTATGTGTAGTGTACGTTCGAGATTTTAAATTTCGCGGTTATGGGGTTTCGGGATTTAGTATTTTCGTAGTATTTTCGGCTATGTAATTTTGAAATACTGACATTCAGGATTTCAGTATTTCGGGATTACATAGTGGACCCATCTATTAACAGGTAACAAATTTATAAATATTAAATATTAAAAAAACAGACAAGAGTATGAATTTCAGTGGAATACCATACATGAGGTCATTACAATGTACAAAGAGTCAGTAGTAATACAAAAATCTATTATTATTACTATTTTTTTCAGTGCATTTAAAAATAGGAAAAAGAGGGAAAAGGTACAGAAAGAAGGTGCAGAGTATATGAGGAAAAAGAAATTATATAGATAAGAAGAGAGGATAAGTCAAGTGGGGCTTTGACAAGGGTAGGACCATGTATGGATGTGGCATTGGGGGTTATAGTAGGACAGTAGATTAGAGATAGATGGGCAGAAAGAGTGATCATTCAGGACAGAGTGTGCAATAGGTATTTGAGAAAGTAGTAGTTGTTTAGGGAATTCAGGCCATTGGAGTGTCTTAAGGGTGAGGCAGTGATGGGATCTGTATGAAAGCTTGGAGGCAAATCTGACTATTTTGTTATATGTTTGCTCTAGTTTGGAAATGAGATGTTTGAACATTAGTAAGGACAGGGGCAGCATAAAGAAGACAGGGTAGAAGGAGTGACTGAGCTAGGGAGAGTTTGGAGGTGGGTGTAAGAAATTTTTGGTTGCGATAGAGAAGACCAAGTTTCTGGTGTGGTTTTTTGTTTTTTTTTTTATATACATTGTTGGAGATGTATATCGAATTTTAGTTCATCATCAATTATTACTCCAAGTAGTTTGGTATGGGGTTCAGGTTTGATAGTAGTGTTGTTGAAGGAGGTGATAGAGAAGGAGTTTGTGCAGAGCAAATATTTTAGGAAGGAAGAGAAGGAGTTTAGTTTTTTTGGATTTAGTATAAGTTGATTATCAGAAAGCAAGGTTTCGACAGAGGAGAAGATGTATTGAGTGAGAGCTAGAAGTTCAGGAATGCTGTGGCAAAGGTGATGAGAGTGGAATCACTGGCATATTGTAGAAGTGTTGAGAGGTTAGTAGCAGAGTGAAGTTTGTTAGTGAAAATATTGAACAGGAGGGGGCCAAGGATAGATCATCGAGGATGCCACTGTTTACTGGGAGGAAAGGGGAGAGGACAGCTTGTCAGTGAATGGATTGCTGCCTGCCAGAAAGGTTGCTAGAAAACCAGTTAGCAGGGGAGGTAGAGAACCAAAACCAAATTAGATCCGAACCAGACCAAGAACAAAATGATATATCCAAAGGCTCAGCAGGAGCAAAAAATTCAAAATGACTTAAATAAAACTCTGTTTTAATGAAATGATAAAAAATTACACATCAAGCACTTTCACCTGGAGGCATACCAGGCTTTTTCAAGATGAACCATGATTAAAAATTCAAGGCTTAAGTACTTTCTAGCCCAAATCATGTGACTAGAATAGCAACTAATAAAATATGCAAATCAGATGTTAAAGTGCCAACAGCAATTCATTCATTCAATGAAATTATACAATGTCTAATAACCCACAAAATTGAACTAAATAATGTAAAAACGTGTTTAAATTACAACCCGTAATAAAGCATGTATGACTGTTTTATAAAGCTACAAACAAGCTTAAAAAACTAAAAAACAGTCTTAAAAATTATTTTATGTCTAAAAAATCTATTAAGAATTATTGGTTTCTAAGACCTCTGTTAATCATATGAAAAGTTAACCAAAGTTTGAAACATCCACTCAAAACAAAATGTTGTCCAAAATAACTGGCAATGAACAACCCATCTAAAAAATGTTTTATAATGAACAAAATCATAACTTGGCCCTCCTCAGTTTCAAAACACTCATAATACTAATACTGACATTTAAACCAGGAGGCTTAGTTGCGTTCAACTTGATCTGCCACAACAGTTCCTTGTATTCAAGTTGGGTTTCCCAATCACCCCCTCTACTGTCATGTAGGACTTGCTCTAGGATTAAAAATTTAAGTTGCATATTAGGGCATGTGCTAAGATGCTTAAAAAAAGCATTGTTTTCCTTTTACTTGGAAACATCATAAAGATGCTCATATATCCTTCTCCTAAGGGTTCTCTCAGTTTTACCTACGTAAAAACTGGAGCATTGAGTACAAAAACCTAAACAGACAACTCCTTTTGTACCACAGTTGTAATGGTGTTCAGCCCTGAATTTAAACCTCCTAGAGGGAATGAAAAACAAACTGTCATTATGCACATAAGGGCATTGCTTACATGAACCACACTTATACGTTCCAAGTTTTGAATAAACCCTTTTGTTGTCCACACCAGGTCTGATCTCAAAGAGACCATTGAGGTTCGTGTCCCTTTTCCTAATAAAATGGGGATGCTCCTTAACAATCTGTTTGAAATCATCATGTTGTACCAAAATTGGCCAATATTTTTTAATTGATTGTTCATTTTTTAAGGAATCACCAGAAAAGGTATACACAAAACTATTTTGGTATTCAATCTGTTCCGATGGTTTTGAAAGAATGCCACCAGATGCCCCCTTACCTAACAGAGGGCAGTAAATAGCCTCCCTACCAGCAGTAACCTCCTCAGCCAAATTACTTACTAAGTGTGCTGGGCAACCCCTTTCATCAAAAAGTTGATTTAGCAAGTTAACCTCTTCAAGAAAAAGCTCCATTGTGCTACACATCCTTGAAGCACGTATAAGTTGACCCTTCACAATACCCTTCTTCTGGTGGAAGGGGTGGCCACTGTTGAAATGTAGGTAGGAATTAGAAAATGAGTTTTTTTCTATATATCTTAGATTGGAAAGTACCATTACTGACATCTTTAAGAAGGGCAATATCAAGATAATGCAAATAATCGTTATTTACTTTGTAAGTAAAAGATAGAAAGGGAGTGGTAGAATTGATGTAAACCATAAAGTCTAAGAATTGATCTAAAGAGCCATCCCATAACAAACAAATATCATCCAGGTATCGTTTATAGTGGGTGATATGTTGAACCCAATGCATGGAAAAAACAACAAATTTGTTTTCCCAGTGGTGTAACACTATGTTTGCATAACTAGAAGCACAAGCCATGCCCATTGCTACACCCTTTTTCTGTTTGTAAGTGTCACCCTTAAAATAGATTAAATTGTTTTCTAGGACAGTCTCCATAAATTCAACCAGTAAACCGATTGTGTTAGACCCTAACCCAGATTCAAAAGCTAGAATATTGTTGAACCATTCCAGCCCTGCAGCATGAGGGATACTGGGAAATAATTCAACTATGTCAATAGTGGCCATTAAAAGCTCTGGTTTATAGAGATTTTGCTGGATGCCTGAGAGAAAGTCCCGTGAATCTTTGCAAACATGAGGTAAAGTGAAAGCAAATTTGTTGATGGTAAAATCAATGAATTTTCCTAAGGGCTCTGTTATTCCCCCCTCCCAGGGGAGGTAGAGAGATGAAGGTCAGTGAGTTTAGTTAGAAGTTTGGAATGGGAGAAGCAAGCCGCACAAACATACCCAGGGTATTAAAAAAAATAAAATTATTTTACCTTATTTTCCATATGGTTGTGGACACACAGTTGTTAGTTTTGCACATATCTGTGTCCTCTATACTACTTACTGTAAGTACACTTTTACAGCCCCTAGTGTCATTTTTACATCCATGTACATTACAGACACCAACACGGGGTCTGCACGACTGCCTGTCTGCTTGCTGGATTACTCTACCTGCCTCATTTGCATTCATTTCGCCTGCTTATGAGGTGATTTGCATGCCACAGACACTTCCATGTTCGCACACTCGTGCACGCCCCTCAGCTCTATTTACTGCATCACACATCTGCTTACTTTCATGTAAGCAGTGTACCACTATGCCTACATGGAAAATGAGACTGTGTAGGCTTTATTAAATTCATCCTAGTGTCTTTCCTTCTTTTTTTTTGGTTTAAATAGCCTGCACCTCATAAATAAAAGGAAAATAAATAATTAGGTAGGACTGAAGTTTCTTTTTAGGGTATAAAAAAAAGCAAAACAAACAGGGAAATTATACTGTTAAGATTTGGAAAGCTTTTTATTGCTTACTGTTGTCATATTTAACATTTCTTTGATATGAACTGGCTGATATTGGGGGGGTATGCAAAAAGAAGCATTGTATAATATATTTATGCTGCAATGTATGCATAAGTTCCAACATAGTGTGACTATGCAGAGGATAGGTCCTGGTTTTGACTAAAATGATACTTTGATACTCCCTCATCCTTCCTTAAAGTGGTGATCTTGGTAGAAATGGAGGGGGATTGCACTTTATAAACAATGAATGCTGACATCTGTGCAGTCACTGAGACATAGTTTAAAGCTGCGGAGAGCACGTCAACAGTACAAGGTTATATTGCCTTCCACGCATTTAGACCAGCTACTATATAGACATGGACTAAAGGTGGAGGTGTCTCAATTTACATCAGAAATAAATATACCTCAAGCTGGTCAAACAGGATGATGCACTGGAGCTTTCTCATGTTCAAATCACCATAGGCAAAATCCAATACCTCTTCCTTGCAAGCTATAGGTCCCCCTCTATGACCAAGGAAACCCATACCATGTATTTAAATTTACTGAAAATACTCACCATCCAACCCAATACCATATTCATGGGTGACATTAATTACCCAACTATTAACTGTGAATCCTATATAACACCAAATGTACAGGCACAGCGATTCCTGGATTTTGTAAATATAAACTGCCTGGACCAGATTTTCAATACTCTAACCAGGGGTGCAAACATACTGGATTTGGTCCTTATATACGGGAGAGTACTGCAAACCCCCTAGGGTAATGTCTTTCCTGATAAAGTCAGACCACAAAATGGTCTCCTTTGAAGTAAAAACAAAACCTGGACCCCCCAGTTAAACCTGGAATATTTAGGAACTACTCTAAGTTCTTGCTATTAAGTGATAACCTGGAAAAATTTCAAGCCTCCATAAACCACGAGAACACTGCTGCCTATGCAGAACTGTTCAGGGAAACTCTGTACAAGCATTTTAATAGCTGCATAGAGGCAGATGTACCCACCAGGAAGAAGTACAGAACTAGGTTAAAAAACAAGTCACACTGATGGAATCACAAAATCAATAGGCTGTATAACAGAAGGAAGAAAGTCATGGCAAAAATTAGGAGGTGCAGCACCGAGCAGGATAAAACCACTCTCAACAAACTAAACAAACAATTCAGAGGACAAATATAAACTACCAAAGCCCTATTTTGCTTTATGCAATGTGTTATTTCTTCTCAATACCCTCATTATCAAATTTGTTAACAGTAATGTAGGTCTTGTTTTTCTAAACTATATGATCACAGACTCACTTCTGTTATACATCATTCTAAATGTAGATTATGTATAGATAAAATAAAAGCTGGTGCAGTAATTACTGGCATCCACAAAGCTGAAGTTTACTTCTAGCTGGGTCACAGGAAACACCCTTATGGAATGTATGCATAGTTGTTAGTTCACTCGACACCATCACTACCTACCAGACTTCTCCACTGGCATGGAGATTTGTAGTATCTATACAATTATTTGTGTTTGTTGAGCAGGGTAGTAGAAGGAACCACAAAGGACCCACTTCAGTAACAGGCCAGGAAATATGGTTTGGAAAGTAGTTATGTAGTTGGTATAAAGATTCAACATGAAAGTAGCACTACAGAGGATTAAGATTAGATTAAAAAAAAGAAATGTTATATTACAGTTTTCTGGCTAAAATATATTTGTATATGTACAATAATGGTAGAAACAAGATTGCCTGAAAGGTCAGAAAGGACAAGTGCTGGTTGCATAAAGTATGTTTCTACTTATGCTGCCGTACTTTACCTTGCATGTGTGCGTGCATGTGTGTGTGTGTGTGTGTGTGTGTGTGTGTGTGTGTGTGTGTGTGTGTGTGTGTGTGTGCGCATGCGTGAGAGAGAGAGAGAGAGAGAAGAGGTTTGTGAGCATTAATCCTTAAAGGTAGAAGGAGGTCATAAGAAGGTAGAAAGAAGCTAGGTAGTAGAATGCACTTATATGAGGAAAAGTAATAGAATAATGATGCACAAGGAAAAGGTTCACAGGTAATTACTAGCGTATTTATCTGTGAGGATCTAAGCCTAGCCTTGCATTTCCATAGTAGCTTGTAGCCCTTAAATTGTGTGTACAAATAACCCAAAGATGGGAAAAACAAGAATATATTGGGGGGACAAAGGTCATCCAGCAATAATTTAAGAAACTTCAGGTAATTTGAAGCCATGGCTGTCGTATTTTTTTAGGTAGTCAGTTAATTTGAACAGTTACTATGTTAGTTGGATGTGAGTCCCAGAATTTAGGATTTAGGATCATGAATGAGAAATCATAGCCACTTTTCTTTAAGTTACTAATGGACCTGAGTAAGAATTGAGCATTGCTCGCTGTGTAGTGAAGTTTGTTTTAGGATGTTCCATATAACCAATGTGTGGCTGACTATGGTGGGAGGGGGGTGCCTGTCATTGTAACATGTCTTATGGAAGTGTACTGTGTCTTTTGTTGGAAGTTAGTAAACCAAACAAGGCTCATGCTTGGTTCCTAGTTTTTATGGGAAGGTAGTTCATAATCTGGAAGATGAATCAGTGGAATTTTGTTTGAAGTATGAGCAGGATAAAGCAAATGGTTCTCTTAGAGAGAGTTTGGAGATCATTTAGTTTTTTTTTTTTTTTTTTTTTTGAGGTAATATGCAAGATCAAATTCCAGTTAAGATTATAAAATATTTTTGTCAGTAGTAGTTTGACTTTGGAAGTGAGGATGTTGGAGATTTGCAACAATCAGAAAAGGGAAAGCTGATTTTGCATCTGTTCTCATCAAAAAATGTAAGACTTGGTTCAGGTCAGATACCTAAATATTTGTTTTGCTTCTTCCTCCTCCATCTATCATTTTACTAGCCCAGTACCTCAGTACCTGTTCTTCCCAGGTCTATCAGCTACCAGCTCCCTCTCTTGGATGTAATCTCATGTATTGCTGGGGTGGGGCACATCTGTGCATCCATCCAAGGGGGCTATTTTTACTTTTTTTACTTTTTATGGCCTACCCATTTTAATCTTCCCTCTCCATTGTGGATACATGGTTTAGTCCAGGAAGATGGGCTTGCAATGGAGATGTGCAATGTTTCACCCTCCCACCACAGCAGCTTAGCCATATTTCCACCCTAAAAAGCCTCTTGTAGGCATGCCCATCTTGTGATGTTCCCAGCCTCTACCAAGGATTGTCACCACGGGCATCCATGGATGGGATGGTTACACCCATCTCTTCCTGCTTCTCCGTCATTTTCTCAAGCCACTAATTTAACCCAGGGTGTCTAGGTTTTAGTCAGTACTTTATCCCTCTACACCACTGGAGTGGCTTTGCTATACCTAATATTTTAAAGAATGGACCCATTCAGTGTCATAATTATTGTTCACACGTGGAGTTGCTAGAGGAAGCAGGGTTTTTCAGCCTTCATGATATGTGAAAAACTATCAGTTTAATCTTTTTGTCATTAAAGGTGAGTTGTTTTGCTTATGGCCAAGGATGCAAGTTATTGAGAATTTTTAGCAGTTATGTATGCTTTTCAGAGTTTGTTTGCAGTTAAGAAGATCATCCATATCTAAGGCTAGAGATGTTGACATTTCAAAAAGTAAGTGTTAAAAAATACTAAACAAAATTAGAGTTAGAGTTCAGCTTTAAAAAAAACACCACAGGTAATATGAGTGGTGAATAATTTGTTGATTAACACCAAACTATTAGTGTGATTATCTCACAACCAATTAATAGTGCAGGATCTGAAGAGGGGGTATGAAGAGAATTAATGAGGAGGGTATGTTTCACAGAGTAAAAAGCTTTCTGAAGTCAACTAATGGTACCAGCAGGCTGACCTCTATTGATATTTGTGATGATATTGTCATTAAACATATATAATGCAGTTTATATGATTTTCCTATGCAAAAATGAATGCTAGTAAAGTGAAAGTATGTTTATTAGTATGTGATGTCTGCATATTGTTTACAAATTGCCTTTCCTAATAGATTATTGATATGTAATAGAGAAACAGGATGAAGTTCACATATATTAACGGGTGTGGTGTTTTTTGAGATGGGAGCCAAAATTGCCTTTTTTCACAGATTTTTGTCTGAAGGAGAGGTTTATTTATTTATTATTTATTAACATTTGTTTACTGGGAAAGTACAACTTGGAACAAGCCAGTTTTCAGTGGTGGCCCAGGCAGAAATGCTCCAGATGCATGTCTTTATAAAGTGGGAGGAAACTAGAGTAAACCCACATGAATGCAGGGAGGATTTGCAGACTCCATATAGAAGGCAACCTAGACAAGAATCAAAGCAGAGAATGTCTTGCTGTGAGGTGACAATGCAAACCGCTGCACCACTGCACCACCCAAAAAGGTTATAAATAGGTAGTAAATTTAAGAGGACAGCAAGCAATGACTCCAACAGATCCAGATCATCCTTATTTGGGCAATGATTGCAAGAAATTACCGGCTTCTTTAAGGGAGATCATTCTGAAGAAAAAATGTGATGTATGTTTCACGTAGTAATGGATTTATGGAGTTATTGGACATATGTTTCTTCTGATTTTTTGTTAAGTTTTACTGCTTTGCCGCCTATTTTTTGGCATTTTCTGGCTTGCTAAAGTTTATATCTGCATCAGTAACAGTACTTGGAACACATCTAGAGCCTGCATTTCCTGTGTTGCACTTAATTTAAAATCGTTTTTTTCTCTAAAAACTGCATTTTATCTGATTTTGGCCTAGCACTCAAGTGTGGGATCATTTATTGCACTGTTGTGATTATTTTGCTGCTTGTGTATCTCTGCTACCTTTAAACTACAAAAAAAAAAAAAAAAAAAAATCTTGCTTTTTTCCCACTTTCTGAAAGTTAAGAAAGTCCAGTTACAGATTTGCTGTTCTGAACTGTTTGGAAGTTTCTAGAAGGCCAGTGCTTGTTTGGGCTAAAGGGAAGTGTCTGTGTTCACCAGTGGGAGTGGTTAACACTGAACAGCCTGCCTGTCCCTGGAGGAGTGGTTACTACCTAGAAGCTGTAATTTTATTGGCCATTTTGGGCCAATTCTAAACTCCTTGATCTGTGTCTCTTAAAATCCGGCTGCCTCGTGGTTTGGGCATCTTTTTAGGCTTGCTAGTTGTTGCTGAAGCACCTACCAATGGGAGAAAATGCTGAGAGAAGAAAAGGAGCCACTTTTGTGATTTTAAGTATTTTCTTCTGATTTTTTGTTAAGTTTTACTGCTTTGCTGCCTATTTTTTGGCATTTTCCGGCTTGCTAAAGTTTATATCTGTAACAGTAACAGTACTTGGAACACATCTAAAGCCTGTTTACTACATTTCCTGTGTTGCACTTAATTTAAAATCGTTTTTTTCTCTAAAAACTGCATTTTACCTGATTTTGGCCTAGCACTCAAGTGTGGGGTCATTTATTGCACTGTTGTGATTATTTTGCTGCTTGTTTATCTCTGCTACCTTTAAACTACAACAAAAAAAAACAAAAAACTCTTGCTTTTTTCCCACTTTCTGAAAGTTAAGAAAGTTCAGTTACAGATTTGCTGTTCTGAACTATTTGGAAGTTTCTAGAAGGCCAGTGCTTGCTTGGGCTAAAGGGAAGTCTCTGTGTTCACCAGTGGGAGTGGTTAACACTGAACAGCCTGTCTGTCCCTGGAGGAGTGGTTACTACCTGGAAGCTGTAGTTTTATTGGCCATTTTGGGTCAATTCTAAACTCCTTGATCTCTCTCTCATAAAACCCTACAACTCTCTTTTTGCGCGGTTTTGCGCACTGAGCAGCATCGGGCAGTGCCGCCTAAACAGGTTTAAACTATTCCAGGCTCCACAAAGTCTGCTCTTCACTTTTTCCCTTAGAACTGTTCAAATTCTCAAAGTAATCACTCTATTCTCTTTCTAAAGCCCTGCACTTTCTCAGCTCTTATAAGGAAACACTAACTAACTAAAGCACTACATCCTCCTTGACTTCTCATAAGATTTAGGCTCCCAACTGGTCCTTCCTGATCAAGTGAAAAATCAGTTCCCTTCCCTAATCTGATCAGTAAAAAAACAGTTCCCTATACTAATCTGATATGTCCAAGGGTCAGTTTCAAGGTTACTCTCCAGTCCAGCTGGTGAATCTGGGAATTTTGAGGCAATGTTACAATTGCCTTATGTACACAGACAACCCTCACCTCCTTCCAACAAACTCTAATACATGTGAGAGATGCAGTTACACAGCCAAACTGGAGGCAGAGCTCTCTCAACCCAAGACTGGCACAGTCAGTCAGGAGGAAAAGGTAACCACCCACACCACAAATCCAGTCTCACACAGACCTATTGCATCTGCATACCCAACACATAAACACACAAAAACATACTCGGAAGCTCTAAATAAAAATCTGCCTAAACAGCAAAGACCTCCTAAGCAGATATCCAAGCAACAGCCACCCCTCAACAATACCCACAAATCACATATCTCACAAAATCAGTGAGCCTCACAGTCACAGCCCTTAAGGACAAAACACACCAAATACACTTGTTATAGGGGACTCTATTGTCTGGCACACTGATGTCCTGCTCACCAGACTGAACAAGGAGAAGGTCACTGTAAGCTGCCTGTCAGGTGCCAAGATCCACCACATAATGCAAGCACTCAGGTCACTACAAAGCAAGTACAAGTATGACTCCGTCATTGTCCATGCCGGTGTGAATGACCTGAGACGTACCTCCCTGGACTACATGAAAAGAGACATAGAGGAGCACACTGACCATGTAGCCAGGCTGGTATGACCCTGACCTTGAGTAGCATCTTGCCCTCACCACATATGAAGCCACAGTATAAAGACAAAATGATCAGTTTCAACAATTGGCTAAAGTATTGGTGTCATTCAAAGGGGATCCAGTGTCTGTCAGCCTGGGATGACATGCTCGACAAGCCACGTTGCTTCGCTAGGGACGGCTTGCACCTGTCACCCTTAGGCTTTCGTATACTGGCCAAGGCTCTTGCCACCCCTATAGTGCCTTTTTTAGGCAAGGCTCAAAGGACAAACCCACCTCCATAGACAACCCGAGGATAAAAAAACTAAAGGTAATGCTACTCAATGCCAGAAGTCTAAACCTCAAGATGCACGCACTCGAGGCTCTCCTCAGTATGGAGAAAATTGATGTCTGTGCAGTAACAGAAACCTGGTTCAAGGCTCCTGAGAGCAACCCAGCACTACCAGGTTATAACTCATACCATGCATTTTGACCCAAAAACTTGGACTGAAGCACAAAAGGAGGGGGAGTATCTATATTCATCAAAGATACCGACACCTCCAGGTTAGTGGCACTGCACGAAGCATCGGAAACCATCCATGTGCAACTAACAGTGGGCAAAACTGCCTTTCAGTTTGTAGCCTGCTACAGAACACCCTCCCCATTACAGGAGCCCCACTTGGCATTCCTGAGAACACTGGAGAATATGAAGGTCTCTCCAAACACTATGTTATTGGGTGACTTCAACTACCCAAGCATTGACTGAGAAAACTACTCAAGCCCAAACACCCTTGCCCAATGGTTCCTTGAATTTATAAATTCTAACGCAATGGAGCAACTGGTCACCACTCTCACAAGAGGGAACAACATATTGGACATGGTCATCACCAACATGGGGACTCTATGTTCCACACCAGAGGTAAACCCCTCATTGGTAAGATCAGACCATAAACAAATTTCCCTGGACATCCATATCCCGTCCCACCCCAAGCCAAGGAAATCGCTGTAAAGAATTTCTCAAAAGCCAACTTTGCACTTCTCAAGACTGAGGTGGAATCCTTCAAAGCCCCTGGGCCAGAGGATAATACAGCCCAATCCGCAGAATCCTTTACAAATGCATTCTATGAGCACCTGCAGGAATGCATGGATCATGCTATCCCAAATAAAACCAAGACTCACTCCTCCAAAAACAGAAGACCGGTCTGGTGGACACTGGCCATAAATAAGCTATACAAAAGAAAAGGAAGCTACTACATGACAGAGCAAAATCCCAAAAAGGGAAGGCATCTCTGATCAGTATTAGCAAGAAACTTCGATCCCTCATAAAATCATCAAAGGCCAGCTTTGAAAGAAAAATTGCCCTAGACACTAAAGATAATCACAAGGCCTTCTTTAGTTATGTCAGGAACATGGGCGGAAACTCCCAGATATGCTCTGAATTGTTGCATAATGGTACAAAATATACCAAACCTACAGACATAGCCAACATCCTGGCAGACAGATTCAGTGCAAACTTCTTCCCCCCCAAAGGAGCAAATGCCTATCCCAACTGAATGTAACCTCCCTGACATCACAGATGCACAGGTGAAATCTGCCCTCTCCAAAGCAAAAAACACAGCATCTATGGGACCGGACGGTGTCCCAGGCTGTGTCTTACATGAGCTCCAAGAAGAACTGAACCCTCCCATTAAGTCACTGTTCAAACTTAGCCTTACTACAGGATATGTACCCAAAGAATGGCGTACAGCTACAGTGGTCCCACTCCACAAATGTGGTGCCACAACGGACCCCGAGAACTATCGCACCATAAGCCTGACTAGTCTGGTCTGTAAAGCTATGGAGCATATTATCATGGAACTCATAAACAAAGACATTGGGAGCCTCCAGACACTGGACCCTACCCAATTCAGCTTTGTTAAGGGCAGATCTTGCCTCTTAAACCTAGTTGATTTCTTTGAAACAGTTACCAAAGCCATAGATGAGGGCAAGGTAGTCCACACAGCCTACCTGGACCACGCAAAAGCCTTCGACACAATACCCCACTCAGACATCATAAATAAGCTTACCAGCTTAAATATCAACCCCTATATCACAAGATGGGTTGCAAACTGGCTCAGAGATAGAACCCACATGGTCAGAATCGCAGATGCCATGTTCGAATCCAAACCAGTTACAAGTGGCATCCCACAGGGCTCAGTTCTGGGACCTCCCTTCTTCGGTATATACTTCTCTGAGGTTCAGGCTAACATGGGGGGATTATGGCTGACAAAGTTCGCAGATGACTGCAAACTGGGGGCCATAATCGAATCTCCAGCTGACACAAGCATCCTTCAAAAGGGTCTCACAGAGATGGATGCTTGGTGCCAGAGCCACGGCCTCAAGCTAATTGCTAAAAAGTGCATAGTCATCCCCTTTGGGAAAAACAAGGTGCCCACAAATTACCACATAAGTGGTACTCCATTAAGTACAGAAGAAGTAATTAGAGATTTGGGGACCAACGTAGATAGTAATCTCTCCTTTGATAATCATGTTGCCAAGGTGGTTAGAAAGACCTTCTATATAGCCCACCTTATCACGAAAGGGTTTGCATCTAGATCAAGAGAGGTCATTGTGCCCCTCTACTCATCACTCATCAGGCCCATAACTGAATATAATGCCCCTTTTGGGATGTACCTTACCCGACACCTGCAGCAGCTAGAGAGACCCCAAAAGTACCTCACCAAGAGGATCATGGGCTACAAACAGATGTCCTATGCAGCTCGACTAAAGAAACTCCAGCTCTACTCAGTTGCTTACCACCTACTCAGAGGCAATTTATGCCTGACGTACAAAGCCATGTCAAACCCAGAATTAATGGACATGCTCCACCTCAAAAAATCCAAGTCCCTTAGAGCTACACGCTCCAGGGACCTAAACCTCAGCACAAAAATAAATAGGACATGCTGGAGGGACAGATTAATTTCCCAGAGGCTCCCCTCACTCTGGAATAGAATCCCAATTCATGTTAGACATAGCCCCTCGCTGACCCTCTTCAAGCAAAACCTGGGCGCGTTGATGGGAAATCGCAAATTCACCCCTGGGATCTCTTCTGTGTCCCTGCTAGACAGAGGCACAGTAAACTAATCTTAAAAGGGTACCTTCTGTGTCCTACTTAAAAGAGGCACAGTAGGCTAATCTAATAGGGAGGTGAAAGCCAAATACACTCTGGCTAGGCTTATAAATGCCCTAGGGCAGATAGATTAGTATCTACCTATGAAACTATGAACCTATGTTCTTGTGGGACATTTGAGAATCCTTTGGCAAGTACTTCTGGAGTAACAAATAATGAATACTTATTTGTTTTGGAGTGCCTGTTTGTAAGTTAACTTCTTTTCAAAACTGTCTGATGTTAGAGAAAGTAGTCCAAATTGTACAGACCACTTGAGGCTGTGGATCCAGCTTATGTAAAACCTTACTCCTTGCTAAGAAGAGAAGTGAAAAGCAACAGATGTGAAAATACAAAATGGGTAGTCTTGAAAAGTATTATTAGGAGGTTACATGTCTCAAAATGAGTTAAAAATGATATTTCCTGATGATCTAGCTTACTTAGAGCTTCTAAAAGAGGAGTATAGTAATCTTATGTTGCTGACTGTTTGCCTTCACTCAGTAAAGAACAGAGACGATTTATAAGTTGAAATCCAGATCCTTTAGTAATTGCGAAACATGAGCACTTATTTATTTATTTATTTTTTACAGTAACAATCCAGTGAGATGCTGACTTATATACAATTAGGATTACTAGGGGGTGGGCAGAGGCTCCAAGTGGGCTAGATCAGCATGAAATATAATTTTTTAAATCTTTTTAAGGACTGTAGCCTCAAAGCAGTCATTTTCAGGTGTTAGAAAAAGTAAAGACTTAGCAGCTGATTGTATGGGCCATCAGGTAAGTGAATGCCTGTATGAGTGTGTGTGTGTGTGTGTGTGTGTGTGTGTGTGTGTGTGTGTGTGTGTGTGTGTGTGTGTGTCTGTTTGCGTGTGTGAGTGAATGCGTGCATGAAAACAAAAGAGTCTGTGTGTGTGTGTGTGTGTGTGTGTGTGTGTGTGTGTGTGTGTGTGTGTGTGTGTGTGTGTGTGTGTGTGTGTGTGTGTGTGTGTGTGTGTGTGTGTGTGTGTGTGTGTGTGAGATCGGGAGAGTGAGAGCAATGTGTGAGTGAATGTAGGAATGAATGAAGAAGTGTGTGTGTGTGTGATCGGGAGAGTGAGAGCGATGTGTGAGTGAATGCAGGTATGAATGAAGAAGTGGCTGTGTGTGTGTGTGTGTGTGTGAGATCGGGAGAGTGAGAGCGATGTGTGAGTGAATGCAGGTATGAATGAGGAAGTGGCTGTGTGTGTGTATGTGTGAGATCGGGAGAGTGAGAGCAAAGTGCGAATGAATGCAGGTATGAATGAGAAAGTGTGTGTATGTGTATGTGTATGTGTGAGATCGGAAGAGTGAGAGGGATGTATGAATAAATGCGTAAGTGGGTGTGGGGGCATGTGGGTGTGAGATCTTTAGAGTGAGACTGATGTATGAATGAATGCTTAAGTGGGTGTGTGGCGTGTGGGTGTGACAGACAGTGAGAGTGATGTGTGAATGCATGCAGGTATGAATGAGGAAGTGATTGTGTGTGTGTTTGATCGGGAGAGAGTGAGAGCGATGTGTGAGTGAATGCAGTTATGAATGAGCAAGTGACTGTGTGTGTTTGATCAGGAGAGAGAGCAATGTGTGAGTGAATGCAGGTATGAATAAGGAAGTGACTGTGTGTGTGTGTGTGTGTGTGTGTGTGTGTGTGTGTGTGTGTGTGTGTGTGTGTGTGTGTGTGTGTGTGTGTGTGTGTGTGTGTGTGTGATTCAGATCTCTCAGCTGAACAGATTTTCACAGAATGTCCAGATTTTTGCCTCATATTTTTGGTGTGTTCCTCCTAAAATCTGTACTTTTTGAGTAAATAGTTGTGGATTTAAGTCATTAAATAATGTCAAACATTTGAGTTTAAGACTCCTCATCCTTCAGAGAATTCATGCTAATGCAAAACCTATTATTCTATCAACTTTGTAAGTTTGTTAGAGCAATATTTAAAATATGTCCCTATCTGTGCCCCCATCATTTTAGGCTTTGTCCAGATTTTTTGCTCTAAAAATCTGGACAAAGCCTAAAATGATGGGGGGGGGGGCAAATAGGGACAGATTTTAAATATTGCTCTTACAAACTTAAAAAGTTGATAGAGTAATAGGTTTTGCATTAGCATGAATTCTCTGAAGGATGTGGAGCCTTAAAATCAAATATTTGTCATTATTTAATGACTTGAATCCTCAACTATTTACTCGAAAAGTACAGATTTTAGGAGGAATACACCAAAAATATGAGGCAAAAATCTGGACATTCTGTGAAAATCTGTTCAGTTGAGAGGTCTGAATCTCACACACACACACACACACACACACACACACACACACACACACACACACACACACACACACACACACACACACAGTCATTTCCTCATTCATACCTGCATTCACTCACACATCACTCTCACTCTCCTAGTCTCACACCCACATGCCACACACCCACTTACGCATTCATTCATACAGCCCTCTCACTCTTCCGATCTCACATATACACACACACAGTCACATCCTCATTCACACCTGCATTCATTCACACACACACACAGCCACTTCCTCATTCATACCTGCATCCATTCACACATCGCTCTCACTCTCCTGATCTCACACATACACACACACAGCCACTTCTTCATTCATTCCTGCATTCACTCACACTCGCAGCAAACTAATAAACTTAACAACAAAATAAACCATGAACAGTTTGCTGTTTATTTTGCAGCTAAGCTTATTAGTTTGCGGCACCCCTGTGAGGAAGCTGTGGCTCCCCAGGGTGCCACAGCGCACACTTTGTGAACCCCTGAAATATGCACTTTATGCACGCTGCGGGTGGATGCTTTTGGAAAACCTGGATTCAGCAAGGCAGCTGAGAATCAAAAAAGTTTGGGAACCACTGGCCTATTACTTATTCTGTTATATATTTTTCATGCATCATTATGTAAATTGCATATTAGGAGCTCTCTTCTATCTTGTATATAATGCATGGTCAACTTTATTGCTTGCCTTATATTTTTCTTATTTTTTTATATTGTATTTGCAGATTGCACTACTTTGTTATTGTCTTAATATCTGTAACCACTTTTTGATTTTTTTTTAATTCTATTTAATGTGTACTGCGGAGCTTTTCTCCCTGGGCCTCCGCTGAAAATGGGCTCATACCCAGTCAGACTTTCCTGGTAAACAAATGTCAAATAAAATAAATAAATCGTCCGGTATACTAAGTGTAAGGCATATTTAGCCAAACACTTTCAAGTTAAAGTTGGCTTTGAATGTTTTAGATGGCATTAATGAAAAAAACAATACCAGTAACATGTTATTTCAGTTTAGAAGTATTTTGCAAGTTGTTGGAGTGGTTATGTAGATAATATGGAATGCTGGTTTATTTTATTTAGTTTATTTATTTATTTATTTATTTTTTGAAATTGTAAACAGTCTTTAGCTTTAGGAGGGATGATTGTTATGGAATGTTCATTTGTTGATTGGTAATAAGGATGCCAATAAGTATGATTATCTGGGTGGATATTTTCTCTAGTTGGTTCATGCTTCAGTTGATTTAAGTTGAGAGTAGATAATTTAATGAGGAGATGTCTAGAAGGTCCATGAAAGTTGATGTTGAACTCCTTTAGGATTAGAACTTTGTTCTTGCCTTGTGGTAGAAGAGAAACACTTTGTATTAGACTTACTTAGAGTTAGAGACTGATGGTATGTAATAAATAATAGCAATAGCTTAGCATTTTTAAGAAACAAGAATAGGACATCTAGTTAGGGACAAACTCATCAGTAGTGGATGATATATCTTATTTATCACTTATAGATAGGAGTCCTATAAATCAGTTTATATGAAAAAGTGCTCACTATACAGTATTGTGCTGACATATACATGGAGAAATTGGAGCCTGGTTACCCACGTGGTAGGGTTGTACAGCTATCACATTCTGGTGATTTGAAATAAATGTATAGTTCATGGCCTTGCTAAACAGATTTTGATCACTACAGGCACACAC
>NC_056746.1:734515863-734523363 GCF_019279795.1 Protopterus annectens | reverse complement strand
ATGTCTGCTGTCACTTGGCAAATCATTTATTTTTCTTAACTACATATGTGAACTGATCCTTTTCAGACCCATTTTAGCCACAATCTAAGCTACAAAGGTAATGGTAAATGCACAGTCATGCACAATGGTTTATAAAGGCAGAATAAAACTGGAAAACCAATAGAAACTGATAGAGATGTGGAGAAAGTATACAATTTCTCCATAGATTGTGACCAGAAGCCCACACTGAAATCTGAATCTATAATGCAGAAATTTTAGCTTCTGAGTCTCAATACTGAGCATCATCCTCTCCTGTCAGGGGTCTGCTTCTGACTGGCATAAGCAACTCTGTTATATGTGATCCCAGTTTGAACCAGTTCCAAATAGCCAGCCTAACAGACTACTCCAAATTGTCTTCAAGATGCAGCTGTGGCTCCTGAATTCTTTCAGAAGGATTCCTGTGTACACTAGAAGGTATAAAACAGTTAGTGCCATTACTGTATTGTTTAAATTTTGCAGAGAAAGCCTGAAAACTACAGCATTGGAGGCACAGGCTCTCCCCCCTCTATATCTTGCCTATTACAACAATAATTCTACTTGTACAAGTTTCTCCTAAAGTAATTTGTTGAATATTCCTTCCCTATGTCTGTGGGCTTCATTAGCACTGGCTCTGGTCAATTCCTTAGGCATATTACCTGGCACTTGGCCTCGAGTATTTACTTTTACAGAATCTTGCCATAACAGTGTAGTAGTTGGGTAGGACAATTGTCTCTGTAAATTGGTCCTCAGCTGATGATCACCTCAGTCAATGAATAGTGAACAAAGTAAATGCACATACATACATCACACTGAATGGAGCCAGCTTGGAAGTGGATGACATGACAAGAAGGAAACTTGACATTCTCTGAATCCAGGAGGCAAGGCAGAAGAGCATTGAAGCATGGCCACTCAGCTTAGGATCCAGAATCTACTACTCAGGGGAGGACACACTAGAAATGGGGAGGGAACTGTGGTGAGGGAGACAGTTCTGAAGACAACGCGGGATGTTATCAAAACTGGTGCTACACTCATGACACTCCAGTGTAAACACAGCGCATCACAACAGGGCTGTGGTGATTAGGAAAACAGTTCATTCAGACAGCATTTGCAGTATCTCCCAGCTAAAACATGACAATGTGAGTGGGTATTGGTAATGGGAGTCTTGAATGATCATATCAGGATAGATAGAATAGGATATGAGGACTGCCTGGGCCCACATGGGTGAGGGTAACAGGAATAAAAAGGAGAGGTCATTCTAGACTTCAGTCTGGAATATGGTTTAATGGTGGCCAACACATACTTCACCGAGACAGACTGTCATAATATGAAATTAAAGAGTGGCCAACATGAAACTCTGGTAGATGTCCTCCTAGTAAGGAAAGGGCATTGGGGCAGAATCCTAGATTACAAAGTCATCCCAGTGAAGCAGTCAGCCCAAAGTATTAACCACTGGTTGCTGCAGTCAGCTGCAAGCAGTGGTCAGAGAAGGCTCTAAGATCAATAGAGTCTAGGCTGAAGACCTGGAAATTCACTAGAGTAAAAACAATATTTCAAGGAAATTCTCAGGGTTCTAGCAACTTAGAGAGAAGAAGAGATAGGTGGGGTCAAAGAAAGATGGCAGTTTCTCAAAATAGCATAGGTGAAGACTATAGAACAAATATGTGGCCAGGTATTAAATAAGGTACTTAATAAAAAATGGTGGTAAAATGCAGATGTCCAGGAAGTTGTCAAAAGAAAGCAGGAATGAAAAATAAGGTGGGGCATAGAAAAGATGGACAAAGCTAAGAAGGAATACTGGCTTGCTAGCAATGAGGCTAAGAGAAAAGTTTCAATAACAAATCACAAGGCATAGAGGCAATCTACCAGCTTCTGGAAAAATGAAAGCAGATGGCACAAAATGTTTTATCAAGATGCAAGACAAAGACAAAAAGATAAAAAATTGTCATTGGAAACCCTTCATAAGGAATGCCAGTAACAATCTGCTCATCTATCCGTAGGACAACAGAGGCAGATAAAATGATTACATCTAGTAATATCTAAATGAAGACTATATATAAATATATATTATAGATTGTATATATATATATATATATATATATATATATATATATATATATATATATATATATATATATATATATATATATATATATATATATAAATATGCTACTAATCATCCATACAGACCTCACCACTATGCAGCTCTCTCACAGTTAGACTGGCTAGAGCTCCCCAACCTTTTATTATTTAATCAGCTAACCTTGAACAACAAAATTATTTATCACCCCAGCAAGTACCCTGTGATCTCCTACTTAGTCCAACCTAGTATAATCTTAGAACTCTTAGATCTTCTAACAAATTATTACTCAAGGTTGCCAACTCCCGCAACAGTCATGGCAACTCCCTCTTTTCTCACAAGATATCCAAACTCTGGCACACTCTTCCAGAGACAATAACAAAAACCCTAACCACAATCAATTCAAATTACTCCTAAAGTAATACCTGACTAGTCATTAGCTGTGCTCTTGCTACTCTCTAGGATAATTATTTAGCCACTTCT
The DNA here is from genome assembly GCF_019279795.1 of Protopterus annectens. NCBI lineage: Eukaryota > Metazoa > Chordata > Ceratodontiformes > Protopteridae > Protopterus > Protopterus annectens. The sequence goes on along the minus strand of NC_056746.1, from coordinate 734,520,785 downwards.
GCTACTGTTCTCAGCATTACTCCTATCGTCTATTTTGTTAATTCTGCTTATGTAGAAATTATTCCACTGCTTGTATTGAGGAATTGCTGTTTTTTGTACTATTGCTTGTATTGTTCTATTTCAAAAAGAATCTTGAGAAATATTTGTATAAAGAATCAAGGTGCACCTGCTTTTGAGATATTGTCAAATGTTTACAGGAAAGTATTCATCCAACATATATGGCTTTGTAACATTTGTAAATGCTGAAAATGTTTATGTACATATTCAATATTCTGTACTTGGATTGCATACCATACTTATGGATATCTGTTATTGTAAATTTGTATCAAAGTCATGACTGAAAAAAAATCAGCAGACCAGATCACCTACCTGGATATCAAATTGTAAATAAAGTCAATAAATAGCTAAAAATAAATCTCTAAAACACACATTTTCTGAAATGCTATGATACAATTTAGTGTTGAAATAGATCCATGGCATAAGGGTTTCTACACTTTATTTGACACCAGGTCTTATGTTTCTGTGGAAGTCTGTAACACTTGAGATATACTAGTCATTGCAGCCTTTGGCAATCATATGTGGCAAATACCATCCACCAGTGACCCCCATTAAAATTGAGTGCAACCCAGCAAGGAAGTAAAATGAACCCTTAGATTTTCAATTTCAAAACAGACAAACAGACAAGTCAAATATTTCCCCTTAACTTGTAGTTCCACAAGAAAACAGCGTATTGTGTTAGCTTTATAAGGACCAGACCCCCCTCCAATAAATAAACTGCTGCAAGCTTGCCTAAGCCCCATCTTTAGCTTATTATTATAGACATTCCAATTGATGCACTTTTTGAATTGGCCACAACTAGGCTGATGTACTTCATGCCTCCAGAGTATTTTTTCTTGATGATCCTCCAGATGAAGGAATAATTTCCTGATGTTCTTGGAACTGGAAACCTCTTTTTAAACTATGATAACTGGTAAATTAATAAATCACCACTGGCTAATATATGAGAATTCCCAGATTAGTTGTTTGGAAAGACTTTCCCACACTTTACACTGCAGCATGAATTTAAAGGCACATTACTTCCTTTTATATCCTTCATGTTACAATTACTCCCCCTCCCAGCACAAAACCAGGGGCTTTAGACTTATAATGATAAGCTGCAGGACCTCAACAATCCACTAGCATTTATTTTAGCTAGGCCATACCTGTGGATCAGTGTATAATGAAACGTTTAGTGGGCGGTGTCCACAGGCACAACTTTGGACTGACATCAATCTGCAAATTCAGCCATTTTAATGGTGTATGATTCACACCAATTTGAAGAGACTATGTAATAAATGGTATCTCAAGGCTTAGAAGGTCCACCTTATAAATAAACTCCCTCTTTCTATGGCTGAGAATCTCCTTTCTGTATTACTCAGTGTCCTGCTGATACAGCACATATAGGCATTTGTGTACACCTATGTACAGGAGTCAGTGTTGACAGTGGTAGCAGGGGGTTTGAAACTATTTATGACACCACTTAGGAGGGTATAATTTGTTTTGGAGAAAGTTTTCATCCTTTTTACTCTTGGGGGTGGGTGGGTATTATTGTTACTTCAAACGAGACTGATTTATGATTTATGATCAGATCTTACCAGGGATGGCAACACACAGGGGCTAGTCCAGAGCTCCCTTTGTTGGTGAGTACTATGTCTAGGACATTTGAGTTCTTTGTGGGGGTGCAGAGTATCTGTTCCAGAGCATTTGTATTAACAAAATCCAGGAACCTTAGGGTGAGCATGTTTGTGCTCATATATGACTCCCATTCGATGGAAGGATAGTTGAAATCACCCATGACCAAGGTGCTTGGCTGTATAGTGAGTGACTTAAGTAGGTCCAGGTAGGCAGAGTAGTTCTTGTGGTTCATGGTGGGGGACCTATATCTAACAGTGATATGGAAGGGGAAGGGTTTGGCCACAGTTAGTTGGACTTGGAGTAGCTCTAGGGAGTAGTACTGTTTGACCAGTCTTGAGGTGTGTTTGTCTTTAATGAAGATGGATACACTTCCGCCTTTGGTTCTTTCACACTAATTTTGAGGTCTGAATGTATGAAAGGCATTGTAGCCTTGCATGGCTAGGGTGCTCTCTGCAGCCTTGAATCATATATCTGTGGTTGCACAGACATTGGCACATTACAAGGGAAGGAGTGATTTTAGTGAGTGCAGTTTCTGATTTAGACTTCTGGCATTAAGTAGCATAACTTTGAGTTTATCTCTAGTGGACTTTTTTACGTAGGGAATTTTTGTTGTTATGACATTGCCTATAGAAAGCACTATGGTGGAGGAAAGTACCTTTGCCAGTAACTGAAAGCCAAGAGGTGACAGGTAAAGACCATCTCTGGCAAAGCAGAGTGGTCTGTTGACCATATCTTCTCAGGCTGACAGATACTGGATCCCCCTGGACTGACACCAAAAGCTAAGCAATTGTTGAAGTCAATCATTTTTTGTTTATATTGAGGCATCATCCTGGGCGAAGGTAGAATGCTGTTTAAGGCTAGGACATACCTGCCTGGGCCACATAATCTGAGAGCTCAGCCATGTATCTCTTCATATAGTCCAGTGAGATACATTTATAGGTTCATAGGTTCATAGGTTTATACTAGGCTATCTGCCCTAAGGCATTTATAAGCCTAGCCCAAATTATTGTGGCTTACGCCACCCCTTATATGAAAAAATACTGTGCCCATTACTTTGTTGTGCCTCTGTCCAGCAGTGACACAGAGATGATTCCTGGGGTAAACCTACGATCTCCCATCCACAGGTCTAGATTTCTCTTGAACAGAGTCAGCGAGGTGCTCTGCCTCACATGGACCGGGATTTTATTCCACAGCATAGGGAGTCTCTGAGTGATAAATCATCCCTCCAGCACGTCCTATTTATATCCGTGCTAAGGTTTAAGTAAACTTCTCTAGTGGTTTTGGTGGATTTGGATTTTTTGAGGTGGAGCATGTCCATTAATTCCGGGTTGGACATGGCCTTGTATATCAGGCACATGTCACCTCTGAGCAGACGGTATGTGACTGAATAGAGCTGGAGTTTCTTCAATCTGGCAGCATATGACAGATTTTGGAGTTCCTTTATCCTTTTGGTGAGGAACTTTTGGGGTCTCTCCAATTGCTGCAGATGTCGGGTGAGATACATCCCGAATGGGGCATTGTACTCGATCATTGGTCTGATAAGTGAAGAGTACAGGGAACAATGACCTCCACTAGATCTGGATGTGAATCCTTCATGATCAGGTGGGCAATGTAGAAGGTCTTTCTAACCACTTTAGCAATGTGAGTGTCAAAGAAAGGCCACTGTCAACCTGGGTCCCCAGGTCCCTGATAACCTCTTCTGTGCTTAGTGGATTGCCACCTATATGGTAGCTTGGGGTTACCTTGTTTTTCCCGGGTATGACTATACATTTTTGGCGTTTAACTTCAGGCCATGGCTCTGGCACCAGCTATCTGTTTCCGTGAGTCCCTTCTGAAGGATATCCGTGTCCGATGCACTTTCCACTATGGCCCAGTTTGCAGTCGCCTGCAAACTTTGTCAGCCAAAGTCCTCCCATGTTGGCCTGTACTTCTGAGAAGTAGATGCCAAACAATAGGGGCCAAGGACCGAGCCCTGTGGGACACCACTTGTGACCGCTTGGAGTCTGACACAGCGCCAGCAACTCTAACCCTGTGGGTTCTGTCCTTAAGCAGTTTGCAACCCATCTTGTGACATATGGGTTTACATTTAAGCTGGTAAGTTTTTCTACAATACCCGAGTGGGGTATTGTGTCGAAGCCTTGCAAGGTCAAGGTAGGCTGTATGGACTGCCTTTCCTCATCAATGGCCTTGGTGACTGTTTCAAGAAGTCAATCAAGTTCAAAAGGCATGATCTTCCCTTGACAAAGCCAAACTGGGTCGGGTCCAATGTCTGCAAGTCCCTATATCTTTGTTTATGAGCTCATTATGATCCTCTCCATAGCTTTGCAGACTAGACTTGTTAAGCTTGTGGGGTAATTACCAGGGTCCGTGAGGCACCGCCTTTGTGGAGTGGGACCACAGTTGCCGTCACGCCACTCCTTGGGCACGTATCCTGTGGTAAGGCTGAGATTAAACAGCTGCCTTATGTGCGGTTTAATTCCTCATTTAGCTCGTGTAGCACACAGCCGAGGACACCATCCGGTCCCATTGATGCTGTGTTTTTAGCTTTAGAGAGAGCAGCTTTCACCTGCACATTTGAGATGTCTGGGAAGCTACACTCGGCTGGGATAGTTATCTCTCCTTTAGGGGAGAGGGGTGAAGTTTGCACTGAACCTGTCTGCCAGTATGTTGGCAATGTCTGTGGGTTCAGTGATTTTTGTATCATTTTGGACTAATTCTGAGCATATCTGGGAGTTTCCACCCAGGTTCCTAACATAGCTGAAAAAGGCCTTATGATTGTCCTTTGAATCCATGGCAATTTTTCTCTCAAAATTGGCCTTAGTTGATTTTATGAGTGCTCGTATTTTTTTACTAATAATGATCAGGGGTGACTTCCCTTTTATGGATTTTGTTCTATCATGTAATAGCTTTCTCCTCTTATTGTAAAGTTTGTTAATGGGTCATTCACTCCAGTGTGGACGGTGATAGAGTCATAACGGTACTTGTTGAGAGACTTGAGTGCATTTGTCATCTGATGGATCCTGGCACCTGACAGGCAGCTGACCGGGACCTTCTCCTTGTCCAGCCTGGTGAGGATGATATTTGTGTGTCTCCCTATGGAGTCGTTTATGACCAAGATATTTGGTTTTGTGGTGTTTTGCTTTAGAGGCTTATTGGCTGAGGCTATGTTCAAGCAGAGTGGAGGACAGCAACAGTCTTCCATTTGCACAAAGGGGGACCATCAACCAACCCATGGAATTATAGACTGG
>NC_056746.1:734493660-734515363 GCF_019279795.1 Protopterus annectens | reverse complement strand
TGGCACATGGGCGCAGACACACTGTGGGCAGTTTGCAGGTCACATCGGTGGTATCCATGGTGTATGCTGTCAGTCTCCTGACATTCCCTAGGATAGCTCATGACATGCCTCTTCCACTGAGTACTGACAGCACACATGTGACACTGCTCCGGTGAGGTTACAGTGTTTTGTACATACACACTCCTGTTGTCACCTATCTTCTACTCTAATAGTCCCCTTAACCTACACTACACTGTAGAGGCTTGGCCCATATGGCATGACATGTTGTGATTCACTATCCTCAGCCTCACTTGCCTCACATTGCCTACAAATGCTTCGTTACATCTCTGACAGAGCGCTTCCACACATAAGTACCAGTACGCAGTAGCCATGTTGTCTCCAGCTTGCCATTCATCTGCATGGCATACTAACATCTAACTAAACCTACATTTTGTATGTATATTATCCATATGTCTTGTTTTGAAGAGCAGCGCGTTCTCGTGGCGCTGCGCTACGCTTCCACACCAGGGATCGGGGGAGGACAACTACTGGTTTATTGATATCCAATGGACAAATCCGCCACTGGCCTTGGACTTGGACATTGGCATGCTTCTTCGACTGTATTCATACTGTATTTGCAGCTGTCATTGCTCCGTTTAGCAACGTGCAAAACGTTAGTCACATAACATCCGGGTGCATTTCTGCACATAACTCTGCTCTTGCACGGACAGCTTACTGTTTCATGTATCGCGTAATTAATTACATCATTTGCATAGCTTACACATACAAATGGGGTATGTTGCAAATCCCAACATTGTCCGTGCAATGTTCATGTTACGGGCAGTCTTGCATGCCCCTGCAGGTGTTTGCTGAATAGCCTGGCAGTCATCTTTCCTTGCTGTACTCTCACTCAATCCATACATGCCGGAGGCTTCATGTATCATGGCCTAGGCTTTGCTGTGTGCTATGTCTATTTGTGGTGTATGCATGGCTGTGGGTATGTCCCACTGTCATCACTGGTAAAGGTGACACCCTATAGGTACTTCCTGTAGACTGCTGTGTCATTTGACATGTCAGTACATACCTGCGGATGAACTTCCTACTGCAGCGCTTTTCATACCTTCTGAGTTATCTTGCAGTCGATAATGCTGTTTCCTCAGACATGTATCTGTTTCTGATCATACCTATCAACCTCCTAGTGCAAAACATCTGTACAAAGCCTAACATGATGGGGGGACAGATAGGGGCAGATTCTACATATTGCTCTTACAAACGTAGATAGTTGACAGTATTATAGGTTTTGCATTAATATGACCTTTCTGAGGGATTTGGGGTCTTAAACACATATGTTTATCATTATTTAATGATGTCAGTTCTCAGGTATTTGGCAGACAGGTACAGATTGTGAGAGGAACACACCACACATATGAGGCATACATCTGCGCATTCGTACAGTTGCGAGGTATGTTTCTAATACTGGGCATCAATTTCCTTACGCCAATACACACAATACATGGCGCCATCACAGGCCAGTTACCATTACATTCCTATTGCAGGACACACCCACCCACTGGTTTATATTCCTCACACAGGCCAACAGGTCCTTATCCACACTAATTATTCCATCATGTACCTTATGTGTACACCGGTATTTGTGCTTTCTGTCAGTGGCAGAGCTCACGTACGAGTATGGGGGACTTGACACTGTATCGATGACACTGCATGACACCCTGAGGGACACATGTCTTTTGAGTCTATTAACCTTCCACATTGACTTCCACAGGCCATACATTGTAATTCACATTTGTGGACAAACATGCTTATGACTTGTACATGTTTTGTCATTTGTCCTGACGTCTTTCTTCTCACCTGTCCACCTAATATTACTAGTTCTGTACATTTCATTAGGACGGGTTACCTTCATACCTCTCACCTGTACACATTATGGGTATACGCCCTGGGGTTTGACCTATGATTCTGTTACATTTGTCATGATAATGTGCTTTCTGGTAGATTGCTGGCAAGCCATGACGGACTGTGCGGTTAGGTAATCATGACTGACATTTCTTTTTCATGATTACTAACTCTCATAACATTTGTATTCCTGACTACGCAATTATTCTATCAACGGTCTGACTTTGTCTGAGGTATATTTAATATAGTCCCTATTTGTCTGTCGTGTACTATGCCTTAGTCCAGCTGTCTTATTCTGGCATTCTGGCAGGTATGGTTACCATCTTGGTCATATGCGTGTCCATCCATGATAATCGCCTACATGACACTGATATAGGTCCCTACATCTTCCCCTAATGGTTTACACAATATCCAGTAGATGGGTTGCACCTTTTTGGAGAATGTAGGTGTGTGCTATACCCACATAGGTATATTGATCACTCCCATGGGGCATACCTAATAGATCTGTGCCAACCAACACTTTGGCCCAATTTTGCATACCCATGATTCCCATACCTGACACACCTCCACAGTACCCATTAGACATGTTTAATGTGAGCGATAATAAAGTGTGAGGACATGTCCGAGCACTCCCCACTCTGTGGATATCAGCTCGTACGTCATACATTCAATCGACCCATGTTTTATTACCCTTGCACCTGCTACTGCTGCACGTACACTTATATCGTAGTTGCAGGTGTGACTTATTTTGCATCAATGATGGTTCGCACTTCATACAGGATCAATTTTGGGGGTCCTGCAAAGGACCCCTATATTTATGTTTAATGTGTAGAACTTGCAGGCCCTGTCACACTGGTACTTTCCGGGCAATGGTTTGGAAACCATTGATGTATTCTCCTTTCATGCATGTCTGTCTGTCTATCCATATTAGCTATACCATGACCTATTTATGTACATGTGTTATACGTACAGGGACATATGTTTGTTGTGTATATATATCTATTCATGTATCGTGTGTGTGTATATATATATATATATATATATATATATATATATATATATATATATATATATATATATGTACATATATACATATGTCTGTACATTCCTCATCTCGTAATTTGCTTTGGATTATGTCTGTGGATATAATTGTATATATATCTCCATATCATACCTTTCAACTGTACAGATTTCTGCTGCATGTACAGCTGTTTTCCTCTTATCTTTGGTCCGTTTTTCATAACCTTGTGTCTATCTGGCAAGTTAGTGGCATATCATTAAAGACTGACATTGGTAAATAATGACAAACATTTCAGGTTATGACTTCATACCCTTCAGAGATTCCATGCTGGTGACACCTGTTATTCTATCCACTTTCTATGTTTGTTAGGGCAATATCTGGGGATTGTCCCTATTTGTACCAGTTGTTGTCATGGCTTTGTCCGGTTTCGAACAGGTATGAGCCATGTACATAGAACGTGGGGAAAACACCATTCATTTTCTATTCTGTGAGTGGATTACACACGCGCAGGTGCACTTGCATATCCTTATTGTGGGTTACATATGTTTCATAGATAATTGTGCTTCCGTGAACTTTCATAATTCTGACCACAATAGTTACATATCTATATTCCAGTTTATGGACTACTGCGAAACACACGTTCACCTTTACATATTTAAATGTGTGTACTGCACGAACGCTTTCATTACACTTTCAAGTTATATGTGCAGTGGTCGTAGGTCAACCGGGACTGCATTCACATTGGCCGGATACCGGAACCACTATTCTATTGGTGTTCTCCCTCATTGATATGCATACCCATAGTACTTAGCTACATCAAGATACGCCTCACCACTTCATCTACGACACAGGCATCTATTCTCCTGCTGGGAAAAAGGCGGTACTACATATTATACATTCCCTATTGCCTACTGCTGTGGACTCCGGCTGCATTGTTAATCACTCCGAGGATATGCAGAACACCAAGGCATATAGTCCAGCCACATACTGGTCTTTGATTGTCAGGGTGTTCATGTAGTTATCTGGGTTTAGGCTTGTCCACCTGGTGAATGGAACTTCCTTTGCCGAGGTCAAATGTCAGAGGAAGCATATGGACAGGGATTATCTCCCTATTTTGAAGTTTTACCTGTGTTTATAGACACAGGTGTTTGGGCACCTGTCAGCAGCTTATTCTGTTGCCATTACATATTATGGGCGGGGTTGTTACAGTCCATACTCCACTGTGAGGGGTGTTCCCCTTCACATTTGACTATTACCTGTATACAGTCATACGGGGATTATTATTTTTGGACATAAAGTGACTACAGGTATGCAATTGTACATTACACAAGTGTGAAGGGCTGTTCCTGTAAATATGTACGGACCATACCTCTCAACCTCTTAGAGCACCAAACCTGTGCAAAACCTACACGATGTGGGGACAATTAGGGACACATTTTAACGATTGCTCTTACAAGCTTAGAACGTTGATAGAATGCTAGGTTTTGCATTAGCATGACTTTTCTGCAGGTTGTGGAGTCTTAAACTCAGGATATTTCTTATTATTTAGTGACGTCAATCCTCAGCTATTTACCACACTGGTGCAGATTGTCGGAGGCACACACCAACACTATGGGGCAAACCTGTGGTCATTCTTAGGGTCGCCACCTTTTTGACTGCCTAAAGTGGGACATGTTCTGTAGAGATGTCAGATTTTCCAGGACAAAACATACCTACAGCCATGCATAGTACTGAACTTTAATAACTTTTTTTGTACATATAATAGCTTATTCTAGCAACATTTGAACTACTTATGCTACTTCACATAACATATTGAGGATTCATATATAAAATAACTGTTTTATGTGACTATTAAAGTAAATTAAATAATAAACTCACAGGACATTTGCTATGTCTTGATTTTTTTCACAGGACACAACTGCCTACAGAGGGATTGTTACTCACAAAGTGGGACAGGTGGTGACCCTAGTCATTCTGCGAATATCCGGACAGTTGAGTGGTATGGCACTGACCTCTGTAATACACTGTTGTGTTCTGGCACAGCAGTAGCTCAGCATTAAAGACTGCATTCGGAACGTGCTGACAGACAGTTGGGTTTCAGACTTCATACTCCAGACATTAATGCCAATGTGCAAACTGTTATTCTATCAAATTCTATGTTTCTAAGAGATATGCTTACAGATTGTCCCTGATTTTGGACCTTTGTCTCACTTATATTCACGGCTCTGTCCAGATATCTTGCTCACACAGGTTGACAGGTATGGTCAGTCATGACTGCACACAGTCAGTGTCCCTCACACTTGATCAGGGTTGACCTGTTTATGTAGTGTCTTCCTTGCCCTCATGCCGTTTTCCACTTTGCAAATGTGTGCATTATATTCTCCCTCCTATTCGTGCGTCATGGGAAGGTATTTTATCCTGGGTGGTAAGTTATGCATGCCCACTTAGGGCTGGACAATGTCATGGACCTCCACTGCACGTTCTGACTTGTGTCCAGATATCTACTAGATTGGACATCATGTCATCATACCCATTCTACTATTTACACAAGTTGGTCATCCCGTAAGGGATATCCCAAAAATTGGTCAAGACCAAAACAAGTTAGATAACGAAGATTTTGTGGCTTCACAAAAATGTGCAGGGGGTTTTACCTGCAGGGGATACATGGTTTGCAATCCTGACACTGCCTAGGGTGACAATACCTACTACATATGTGTAGGGGTCACTGTGTGTAGCTGTTTCTGCAACAAACCAGTGGACCAAGTACGGCTGGATTTGGTGGACGTTCTGGTATGGTGGCAGGTTGTGTGTTGTGGAGGGTATGCTGGGTAGATTATTATGCATCCAGGTGTGTTGCATTTGTTACGGCCAGTTCCATCAGGACCCATCTGTGGGTATGTGATGGTGCCGTATCTATACATTTGTCTCACAAATATCCATATTCATATGTTTGTGGGATTGTGTTCTACACTATGGCCTGTCTGCTTGTCTTGCAGCTGTTTCTACATGAGGTTGTGTTTCTTTCCACTTCACCTGCTGCCCCCTCATACACCTCCGGTTCACCTTTCCTGCATACGACACAAGTATTGCCTTTGAGGAATTTACCATTAAACACACACCCCTCACACGCGAATTACTCACACCCCATAGAGCACTACTTTGGTTGTTGGCCCATGATACGGCCAGAGTTACACATTGCCTACCCTACATGTGTCAGGTACCTTTATGGTTGTGTGGACTACCCTGCCATGTTTGCTTTCCACATGCTATACCTCATGCACATAGGTACACGCCCTTACTTCACTTTCATTACTTGGTTGGTGTATCCGGGTACTACCTGTTCGACTGTGTCACATACACGTTTGTATTATACAGCTGCCTTCTGGATTTTGTCAGCCTGTTCTACTCATTGGTAGGATGGCACCTTTTCCTATGTCCAAGCTATTCCTTACACATGTCCGACTGTTGTGGACATTGCCTCCCCACAGTCAACGGTTGTGTTTCCACCTTTTCAATTGGCCACAGTGTGACATAGGGTTACCATCTGTCCCACTTTGCGAGGGACAGTCCCTCTTTGGGCAGTTGTGTCCTGACATGTAATTGTCAACATGGCAAATGTCCTGAGATTTTAGGACAAACATATTTCTTATATTTTATGTGATAGTTGCATTAAACAGTTAATTCTGTATCTGAAATACCTGACTGTTATGAGAAACAGAATAAGCAACTAAAATGCTACAGGAATACGCTTTTCTGTAGGCAAAACAGTTATGTTCTGTCCTTTGTACTGGCCCTGGGTATGTGTCAGCCTGTACAGTCTGATGTCTGTACCAAACATGTCCCAATTTGGCCATTTGTAAGGGTGGCAACCCTACTGTGACAGTTGCGGTGAACTCAGCATATTTTACAGGCCGACACATACCCACGGTCAGTTCAGCAGATAGAACTTACAATTCTTGCCTACATCTAAGCTTATTCTTGTAGCATTTCTGTATCTTATTCTGTTGGTTATGACATTTATGTATTATACGTCCAGTGAAATATGTTTAATGCAACTATTGCATGACATCTACGGAGGAATTATGTCCTATATTCTCTGGACATTTGTCAGTTTTACATGTTTGTGTCAGGACACATCTGCCCACAGAGGGACTGTCGCTCTCAAAGTGGGACAGGTGGTAATCTTGGCCGACGGTACAGATCATACTGTTCCTTTTGGCCTACATGTGTCCGTGTTGTTATGGCTCATTTATATGCTCCTTCTGTTTTGTTTACATGCGTATGCTATTTCCTATCACATTTGGTATGTGAAATACGGACATACGTTTTGTATGTGACTATTACATGGCTTGTGGGATATGATTCAGACATACGGTCACTACTTATATCTACATTTCTCCTCGTGTATTTTGTTATGGACACATCTGCACAGCTATGTTCCCGCCCTCAAATTATGGGTCGGCTGGTGACCCTCTCCGTTGGACTGGACGTACCTACTGGCGGCGTGCTAACATCTGATACATTTCACTTCCACATGGTATAGCTATCAACACTACGTTGGACTACAGGCACATGGTTTTCCTGTCATTTGTTCATGGGTAGGGACCTATTATTCCCTACTGTGCATTTGTGTTTGAGTCTTCATTTTCTGTTCGCAGGGACTCTGCTTTGCATACATTTCAGTCTCCATGGACACTGATGGGTACGATTACTATTGCTGGCGGAATATAATATTCAGCAGTTTAGGTTGCTCCTCAAAAGCCGACATTGACACGCTTCCCTGCACAACTTCGATATGCCCCTTGCACTCGCGCACGTTTCCTATGCACATGGCTGTGGCGGCTGCGCGCCTTCATTAATATGCATATGGCGTGACTACTCCACATCTACGCTGCACGGCTAGCGCAAGCCTTATGCCGGACTTGTGCCGAGCTTCATGAATCCGGGGGTATATTCCTAAATGTGAAGAAGTACGTTTTCATTCATTATACCTCCTTACTATCCCTTTTTTGCTTACTTCCTTCTGTCAAATTCTCTTCCTTGATTTTCCTCTCTAATTATACCATATGCCTGTTTTTTTCTCACTTCATATTGCAATTCCTGTTTGTATTAGACTAACTTGTACTTAATTTCTTTACAGTCTGTCTAAAATTTCTGTAAATATTAAATGAATGTCATATAACTTGTATTGATTCTTAACTGTTTTTATATTATGTCTAGTTTGTTATAATTATTTAAATTGCAGATGTAGAGGTTTTTGTTTTATTTTTGAATATTGTACAATTATCGCTCTTAAATGTTTTATAATAATTTGGACATTTTCTCCTGGGCCTCTGCTGAAAAGGGGCTTCTTCCCAGTTGGACTTTCCCAGTAATCAGATGTCAACAAATAAAATAATAAAATCATGCCCATCACTGCCTCATAGCAGGAAGGAAGGAAGAATGAGAGTATCTGATGTATTAGTGCATATTTTAAAAGTCTTATTTTTGCCTAGAATTAATATTTTCTGTAAAATAGGAACGGAACAGCCACTAACAACCACCAAACTTCTCTATAAGGTGAAAACAAAATGCAGAAGCCACATTCTGTTTTTTGTCATTATAATTAACATTTAAAGGACTGAAAACATTTGGAAAGTACTCTAAGGTGATAACTATTAGGTCCATTAATGCCTTTGACCATCTTTTAATGATTAAATGTAATTGTACTAAGTGTAATGTAGTATAGGCATTTGGGGTGTATTTGTATGCCCACTTATATATTAAAAGGTATGTTTAAGAAACTGAAATGCATATACAAGAACACAGTAGTAGTAAGCTAAGCACTTCTCCTTTAAGTTCTGTACCTTTACACAGTAATGACTTTCACATTCATAACCATTCAGAATTAAAGTGTATTTTCTGATTTGTAGTAGCTCTAGTCACACATCAGCAAGACTTTAATGTTGATATCCGCTGCTCTTAGTTATTCTGAAGAAATCTATTGGCTGTATTGTAAAGTCCAATGGGACACTGGAGACAAGACTTTATATAAGACACAGGTTTGTTTTTCATAGAACCACGGAAAATAAAAATATAATCCTTCTGGCTTGAAATAAACCAGAATTGTACCTGCTCTTTCCTTTCACCAGAAATAGTGTAGTCTTTCACATGTTCTGCAGAAAAAGGCTGTCTATACGATATAGACATTGACCAGGTCCCAATCACAGCTATCTATTATCAAAGTATAATTGACAAGTAGTTACAGTCTACAAATGAACCCCAACTGGGCTGTCACACTTGATGGCTCTCTGTTCTTCTGGGCAAGCTCCAGCTCACCTTTCCTGAACTTTTATTTGATGACTGAACTTCCTGTGTCTAGCTCTCCCAGCTTACAGTGTCCGTTTGTTAATCCACATCTTCTTAACTGGCTGGTACAGTGTTTGCCTGACTCACTACTTTGGGAAAGTTCTCACACTTCATACTGCAAAACATAATCTTAGGATCATAGGAGTTTACTGGGCAATGGCCCTGGGGCTCTTACAAGCCTAGTCAAGAGTTTATCCCACAAAAGAAACCTCAGTCAGCACCTGTCACCCCTGTCAATGAGGGACACAGGTGGAACCCCTGAGACAAATTTGTGATTTTCCATCCACTCATCAAGGTTGAGCTTGAAGAGAGTCAGTGAGGTGCTCTGTTTGATGTGTATAGGAAGTCTATTCCAGAGACGGGCAGCCTCTGGGAGACAAACCTATCTCTAGCAGGTTTTGTTAATGTCACATATTACACTTAAGCCTTTTGATTGGGTAATGCGCGAGGAGTTAGACTTGAGGCAAACTTTTCGACGTAAAGACAAATTTCCTATTTATTAGAAACAAGATGTTGATGACACTACCTATCACTACAAAACTAGTGGCTTTGGACTTACAGTAATGGGTTATTCACTTGCAACAACCCATCATCATTTTTGTTGGCTAGGCAGGGCTTCTTAGTCACTGTATATTGAAATATGTGGAGGAATAGTACTTGCCAGCAAAATTTCATATTGTTGTCAGTTTGCGTTTGTAAATATTGCAATGGGGCATTATCTGATATCAGATTGAAACTGCTGCTTAAGAAAAATGTGTTTAACAGCATAGACAACCCACTTTATTACCTCTGCACACTGTTTCAGTACTAGAATAACGTCTTTCTGCATTGCTCTATTTCCTGCTGATATGGCAAAGGCAGTTAAAATCACCTTAAATGTCTTGCGATAACACTACCAACAAATGTATTTCTGATGTAACCATATACAGGGTAAGCTCTCTAGTAAAATCTAGACTTATTAAAACATGTTCAGAACATGTTATCCTTTTTTAGCTCATTACATGTTCTATCCATCATAAAAGACCATTGAATCTTGACATGAGTTTTCCTTCTTGTGAAATCTATCAAAGGGCAGGCAGTAGTTATACAATTAGGCACAACTTTCCTAAACTACCCAGCTGGTCTAAGAAAAGCCTTCACCTGTCTCTTAGTGGAGGGTGCAGGCCAGTTTTGAGACCTCTGTGTTTTTTTTCTAGTTGTGGCCTTACTCCCTCTTTATATAAGGAATTTTAAGTAGTTGGCTTGCCATCCCACTTTATATAAGGAATTTTAAATAGCTGGCTTCCACATACCAAGTGAGACTTACAGTCCTCAGAATGACCACATCATCTGAGTATGCTGCAGCATATCAGTGCTGTTATCCATCAGCCTCTGAAAAATTACTGGGTAGCTCTGTAAGCCAGATGTTAAGACTATGTCCTGGAATAGGTCAAGGGTTTCAAAGGGTGTTTTTTTTTTTCAGGGGGGGGTACCTAGTATCTATATCCTTCTGTTAAACCTAGTTTCCAGCCTTCCCTAGGTTCTCTATTAGTTCATCAATTTAGGGCTTGGGAGAACTATCAAATGTTAATATGCTCTCCAATTTCCTACTCAAATCTGATAATTCCATCAGGCTTATGAACTGATACTACTAGACTGCTTTAGTCACTATGTAACTTTTGGGCTGCTTTAGTCACTATGTAACTTTTCTATCATCCCTAGTTTAAGAATTGTTTGAACTTCTTTTAATTGTTTCTATGATTCTGAAACTCTCTGTATGGTCTTAGTCTAACCTTCACTCCAGCTGTTGTCCTTAAATTATGTTCTATCCCTTCGGTTCTCCTGGGAGTTTCCTTCTTACTAGTTTTCTTGTTTCCTGCTTGTGTACTATTGAATAAGAATAATATAGCTGTACTTGAGGATTCATCAAGCTGTACTTCAGATAGAGACTGTATGAACCACAGCTTAAAACCACAGCATTATCTGCTTCCTTCCATGGCCTCAAGCACATTAATGTAATGGATTTGCACTCTTTCTGTTTCCTGGCTATCTACCCTTATACTTTACTGCATTTATTCTTTCCATCACAAAAAAATGGCTCTGTCATTTGGCCAGAAAACATGTTCCCAGGATGGCACTTGGACTAGTGCCAGATTTCCTAGTTTAAATTATTGATGTTGGGCATTCTTATTACAAACTCATTGTTGAAGTTCTTGTGTTTTTTTTTTCATATTCCTCTTTACTATGGGCATTATCAGCTTTAATCTATCCTCAAAACTAAAATTGTGTTCTACCAGACTTCCAAATGGCGTCTTTAGATCTTCCCAAGTTTGCTTAGCAACATCAACAACTTTCTTGGCTGCTTTTAAACCCATTTGAAGCTTAGGATACTGGTCTGATTGCAAATATTAATGAGGATAACATCTGGCCCCAGTTCTTATCATCTGAATCAATATTTTTCTTTAGCATGGATTTAAGTGCTCTATTAAACCTCTACTACTCCATCAGCCTTTGGATGGTCAAATTATGTCATCAAGTGACTTTAAAGCATTTATATAACCAATGCAGTAGTTTTGACAAAAATGGAGTACTTTGTCAGTCTTATTTAGCTTTGCATAATGACACTGCTTCTGCAAATTTGGTAGCACAGTTTATTATTACTTTCATGTACTAATACCCATTGCTTTAAATAGACTCAAATTCACTTCTTTGATAAGTATTAAAGAACTCCAGCCAAATGTCAATTTTTTTTTTGAAAAAGTGATTTTCCTCCCCTATAATTCAATGTGACATGTCACTTACAAAAAAGCATCATTTAATAATTATTCCATTTGTTGTATATCTGAACTTATTTCTGTTTGCCTTTCTTCCTGTATTTGTCACGTAATCTGTTACATCACAAAGACTACTAACAGTGGCAAAGTAATTAGGTTATATCACTTATTCCAACTTCAGACCCATTAAGAAAAATGTTGCGTTTAAATATGCCTTATCAGTGACAAACTACCAGTATCACACCTCAGATAAAATGTGGCCTGGAGTCTGAAAAAAAGCAACACTTTAAAGCTCAGTTTTTCAGATAAAAAAAAAACTCACAATTTATTTATCTATTACAATGTAGTCATCTTTCTCTTTAATCAAACTTTGAATGCCACAAAGGTAGACATCTTCTATTTATTTTATATTAATATTTAATTTTGCATTTTTTTACACTGCATTTTCTGTAAAAGTAGCATTGTCATCTATCTGTTTTTTTTTCAGACTATCCAGAAATTAAACTGATTGCCTATTAGTCTGGAAAAAACTGTACAAACGCCAGTAATTTGTATAAAAAAAAAAAAAAAAAAAAACAGAATGTCAAAGTTTGGTAAAACTGCAGATTTACTATTTTTTTTGCAAAAAGCATAGTAAAAAAAATCTGCAGAAAAAAGGCATCACAAATGGAAAAAGAGGGTGTCCCCCTTCATTTGATGTGGTGATGATGTCACGAAATGGGTGGAAAGTGGACATGGGTGGGGTTGTGGGAGGTGCAAGGGATGTGGCCTAAGTGCAGTTTTAGTGGCAACCATAAGTGCATGTTTCTTCTGTTTTGTTACAGCATTTCTACATTGCATACAGTTTTTTGTTGAGACAAGCCAGTGAACTGTGGAAGGAGCATTAACATCAAAGACTCTGATTTTAGCTACCACATTAAAATATGTAAATGCAACACAAACCATCTCAGCCCAAGAAACACCTACTAATCATAGGAGTCAGATTTCTCACACTTCAATATTGAACTACAGTTACTACTTTGAAAAAGACATTGAACTCACTTACATTTCAAGCCTGCCATTCAAACATTCCTCAAACTGCTGTTGCAGAAATGGTCACTCGTGAAAACCAAAGGAAGCAAACCAACTAAAAGCAGATTGATGCCGACAGTCAAAAGTAGGCAGTCACAGTCCTGTTGTAAGCTGTTGAGAGAGAAAACCATAGTAAATGATACTCACAGGTCTGTTCCTCAAAAATGATATCAGCAAAGTGAAGGCATTGACTGGAAAACAAAATCCTGCTACCCATGGCAGCGCCCTTTCAGGGCATTTTGGGATGTATCAAATTAGAAAATAATAATAACCACCTACTTTGATAGAGACACTAGTAATGCTGGAAAGTTCAGGATATGCTGAAAAACGTATATTTTTTTTAGTTTTTGTGTGTGGTTCTCCTTTAAGGCCAAGGGACTTTTATACCCAGAAAGGGGTGCATTTTTTCTGGAATTCAGAATTGTGCTTGGCTATTTAAATCTTGCTAGCACTCTTGCTTTGATTTTGTATGCCTGCAACTACTCTGCGATATATCATTATGGGCTAGCTTCATTATTAAAGCCCTGCAAGCATTTGGCATTAGCATCTATTGCAGAATCGTTTCCTTACACTTGTGTTTGTATAAGAAGTAATCTTTAATCTCTAATCTCCAAATAGAGAGAAGAAGTAATCAGAAAATCCTGATCACTATTCTCCATTACAAACTTAAGTTATAGTTTCTTGACCCTTAAAGAATCATCTTCCTATTGTGATGTTTTAAAATTTATGTAGCTTATCTACGCATCCACTAATTTAGGAATACATTCTTCAGTAACTTGACTCAAAGTTGAAGATGTAGTTTTTTTTTTATTTTGCTCCTCTTAATGTGCCATGTGGTCCTCTTGCTGTTGCTCCATAATGTATAACTGTCCAGTTCTCATAACTCTCAGTTATTTTCATCTGAGTAATTCCAGTGTTATCTTCGCACTGGGTGGACCCCCTGACACTTTGTAAAGACAAACTCA
The DNA here is from genome assembly GCF_019279795.1 of Protopterus annectens. Taxonomy (NCBI): domain Eukaryota; kingdom Metazoa; phylum Chordata; order Ceratodontiformes; family Protopteridae; genus Protopterus; species Protopterus annectens. Next base: position 734,501,312 of record NC_056746.1, on the reverse strand, counting down.
AGAGTAACTTATTTGTAGTCCCTGAGATGGGGGGGGGTCCCCTTAAGTTGTTGCATGCATAGGGCTGGGAACAATCATTCCTTCAGCTGCTAAAGTACCTACTTTAGAAATTGAGTAGTGTAATGACATAAGAGACATCATCACTCAATTGTTTTCTGAATGAAGCAAAAAAACAGTGGTGAAGGAATGCCAAAACCTCCGCTCACCCACAACGCAGCAACACTCCAAATGGCTGCCTTTGCTGTTGTGGGTGAGCAGAGGTTTTGGCGTTCCTTCACTGCTGTTTTTTTGCTTCTTTTGGAGTGGACTGAATGCTACATTTTTCTAGTTAAATTGTTTTCTGAATGGATCACCTGTGAGGCTCCTAGACTCTACCAGAGGTTGCATAGGCATTATGTTAACCTCACTCTTCCTCAGGATAGGAGTGCTGGCCATCAGATGCTTCATCCTATCTCTCTAAGTTGCTGCACCAACAGCTTGAACATATTCTTGAACTTGTTTCACCAGTAGCGCAGACAGATGTCCTATCTTTTTGCCACTAGGCTGACATAAAGGAAGGTTTAATTTTGTACCCAAAGGTACTGGTGCTATAGCTTATTCTGTCTTCCTGTAAACAAAAATAACCTTGTGTTGTTTTAATGTCTCTGCTATCAGCACATACCTTCTGAATACTATCTTCATTAATGTTCCTCTCTCACTGCCTTATTGTGAATGAAAACATGCTTTCACTTTGTTTTCCTTCTCTGTGTTGCCATTTCTTTGCACAGGGTATTTAAGAAGAAATGTTATCTTAAGTTTTTTTTTCCTTTTCTTACTTACAGATTCCTGTCATTTAGAGTCTGTTTTCACATGAATTCTCTACCTTACACTAGCAGAAGTGCATTCAGAACTCTGCCTTTACTTAGTATCATTTTTAGTATTTACTACCATTCCTTTGGCTTATGGACTGCGGTGGTGGTGCTGCGGTAGCGTTGTCGCCTCACAGTTAGACGTTGCCCGTTCGATTCTCAGTTAGAGCGTCTTCTGTGTGGCGACATGCATGAAAGGGTGTTCCTTCGTTGAAGGTTGTGTGTTAGGCCCGGCAAGCCAGTACGCAAAAATCTACTGCCAATCATTAGCGGACAGGAGTACTGCTGTGGTGACCCCTAACTGGGAAAAGCCAAAAGACACAACAACAACTACCATTCCTTTGGCTTGGGCTCTTCAGTCAAATATCCATTTTTCTGTTTCTGTTTTGGTGCAAACATTTTTTTGTATCTATGCAGACTTTTGCCTTGTATTATTCTTTACTTCAGAGTTTCCTATCAGGTCATCTTCATTTCCTATGCAGACATCATTTACAGTTTTAGATTTTCATTGTTGCAGCAACAGAGTATAAGTCTGATAACAGACAGGACTCTTTTTACTGTCTAATCAAAGCAAAGTTCTTGTCCCTTTTGCAGCTTCTATGCCAACTCCCTTCTCCTGGTCTTGATTTTGGATCTTTATGTGACTGCCATTGGCTTGTTCTCTCCCTATTCTTTATACTTAAGCAGTGTATCAAGCTGCTGCTCTATCTCTTTCTTGTTAAGTGTAGCAACAAGTACCTGACACACTCTGTCTATGGATTCTCTCTCTTTTCACAATTTCCACAGTGCTTTGAAATCATGAAAATGTTTTCCTAATTACATCATGAGTCAAATCTGTGATTACTCCAGCACTTACCAAAAGTTCTTTCTTCATTTCTTCATACGCCATGTGATCTTTTCCCTTCACATCCATAAATGTTTTCAGTAGTCTCCTGTCAGCTGGAATAACAGGACTTTTGCCCAATCTGCTCACCCCCAGTTATCAGCTGTGGAATAGTATTCAAAAGCCACCAGGTAGGAGTCCAAGTCATTCTCCTTTGGTAGTTTCTTAATAGTAGGGACAGTCCTGGGGTTAGCAGCTATATTGGCCAGCACAACTAACTTTCACAGTTGCACCTGATTTTGATAAGTCCAGCTTATGATCCCATAAGCTGTTTTTGTAATTCCTCTGTGGTTGTGGTCACCATGGCAGAAACACACCAATTGCAGTATTGTAGGAAATTAGTGGTCCAAAAAAATTTGTATTTGGCATAAGAGGCTTTGCAGTGACTGGTAAAATGGTAAGTCTTTATCTAGCAGCCCAAACTCACACTACAATTAGTAAAGTCCAATGAGGCACTAGAGGCAGGAGTTTATATAAAAACATAATTTGTTTTCATAGAATCACAGGAAAATAACAATATAGCTCACTTGGCTTGGAACAAAACAAAGCAGTACCAGTGGTTTCTTTTCAGTAACAGTAGTACACCTTCCTTCCAGGAATGGTCTGCCTTTAAAAGTCCCAGGCTGTAGGCCTTGACCAGACCCAAGTCACAGATCTTTATTCCATATAATTCTTCTATGTATTATCTAAATGCAATACAATCCACAAGTAAGCTCTGACTTGGCGCACACATGCCACACCTCTTGTGTTCTCTAGTACAGCTCTTATTCAACCAATTTGATCCTGTATTTGAGTAACAAATGGCCTGATCATGGTTGCCTGAGCTACTTCCTTTTATGCAGCATCAATTGGTATATGTGTTGGGATTTTGCATAGTTATTTTTGTAGGTCATATGTTGTTCTGTAGGTGATAACATTGGTTCTTATTGCAGTATTTGTTGTTGTGTGGCTGAGTGTTGATTTGTTTTTGCAGTTTTCCTAGGGGTTTACTAAATAGTAAAAGTAAGATAATGTGAGAGCAGATGCTGGGGGGCATTACTGAAATAATGAAGTATCACACCATGCTATGCACGATCATATGACCCAAAGACATCATCATGTAGGTAGCATGCCCGATGCTGTTCTTGTTCATAACAGCATTAAAATATCTCATAACTGCTATGTAGGCAGAGTCTGGAACCTTCATTAGAGCTGCACATTAAAGTTACAGCTATTTTATTATAATAAATGGCAACACTCCAAAAGGCTGCCTTCGCTCAAAATGGAAGTAATGTAACTCAAAATAAAGTCACCACAACCAGTGGTACAAATACTAAAATTTCATTTATTGTTACAATAAATGAAATTTTAGTATTTGTACCACTGGTTGTGGTGACTTTATTTTGAGTTACATTACTTCCATTTTGAGGGAAGGCAGCCTTTTGGAGTGTTGCTGTGTTGTGGGTGAGTGGAGGTTTTGGCGTTCCTTCACCGCTGTTTTTTGCTTCTTTTGGAGTGGACTGAACACTACATTTTTCTAATTATAATAAATGGGAAAGAAATGGGAGTGATTGGACAATCAGAAAGGGGGAGAACAAGAAGAGGAACACACAGAAGGACAGTGTGAAGGGAAGTATGGACATGGGGTTAAAAAGGCTATTGCATTTTTGTAACAGAAGTGCCTTCAAGGAAGGCCATAGGTAAGAAGGAAGGTTATAGAGATGGCAGTAGGGGCAGACCAGCAAACATAAAATGAATACAAAGATTGATAGAGGAGGTAGTGACACAAAAGGTGGTTGACAATTGAGATGTGCAGACTGACAAAGAGTAAATGACTGATGACAGGGTGGAATGGACAACAAACAGTGGATAATGAGTGTCACACAAGGTAGGGCTAGACCTGGACTGAATAGGGTGTACTGACACTGGCCTGCAACTCTGTCCAGAGGGGACCCCACCCAGAAGTCGATCATTTCCATGGCTGACATCGCAAACATACTCTGCCTCTTGTTGCCTGATGGTCAAGCCTACAGGAAAAACAAGGAACAAAACAAGAAAGAAAAACAAAACAAAAGAGGATACAAATATAGTGGTCAGTGTGATTTAGTAGTTTATTAAAGCAGGATCTGGAAGGAGCAACACCAGTCAGCAATGCAATGTAATAGAAATAATAATTATACAACAAATGATAACACCAGGGATACCACCAGGTATAACTGGATTAGTGTAGAACAGGATCATATTACAGTTCCCACATCACAATTTTAAAATAAATAGTTGTTTTATTTTCTTAAATATTGCATGTTGGATTTTTGACACTGTAGCGGCATCTCCAAAATCACTATATCTTTAAACTGCTTTTGCCTAATTTGAGAATAAACACATATTTAAGTGGCGCAGATAAAATGGTACAACATGTGATTTTGTTTTGAGTAGCTGTCAAAGTCATCTTAAACTTTATGTAATACTAAGATCACTACATTGGTTCAGAGAAGTTCCTGCTGATTAAACATCCTTAAGGTTTTCTACAAAATCCTGTTTGATATCTAAACCAGCAGTTCTTGTTTCCTTCAGAAGTGCTTTGAGGTTTGTTTTTCACTTATTTTCTAAAGAAGTTATTAGATTATATTCCTTCCAGTTTTGTTTGCATAGTCTAACCAAGAACAGACACTTACTCAGTGGAATGAAACGTCAAATAATATAATATGTTTCATGTTTCTAAGTTCTCTGCTGTAATATCCTGCATATTAAACAGAAAAAAACTCTGTATTGTATTACATGTGACAAAGTTTGCCATAAAAGACAGTTGTAATCAGAGCATCGACAACAAATGTTTTTTGTGCATAGTTATGCTTTACATATCACTCCCTTGTTCTATTAGAATGTTCTGTGCACTTCTTAGTACATGCCATATGGGTAACTTTCATATTCAGTAATTCAAATAATCATTATTTTCCCTTACAGGTAACTAGTGACTATTACAGATCACATTTTAAGAGTAACTTACACCTTTTTGTTAATCTAGAGGCATCTTATTTCATTGAATGCTTTTGAAGTTGTACTGTGCTTTTTCCTTAGTCACACTTTTGCTTGCCAATTTGGCATTATACATAACTGCTTTCCCCTTTCAGTGCTGACACCCTGATTTACCACTTCTGTTTAAATTCAGAGAATAATTTATTTAGTAATTCAGCCTTATTTGCAGTATTTTGTGTTTTGACTGCTGGTATACAGAACTGTTTTAATTCTTAAATGCTAACTTGCACATCATTGGCTAGGTTTATAGTGATCCTGATCGGGTGAATCCCTTAGTGTGGGCCTGTACTTCAGAGATGTAAGATGCCAAACAAGAGCGGTCCCAGAACTGAACCCTGAGTTACTCCACTTGTCACTTGTCTGGAGCTGGTTTGGAGTTGGCTACTTTTACAGTTTGGGTTCTGTCAGTAAGCCAGTTGGCAACCCATCGAGTGACGTAGGGATTTATGCCCAGCTTAGTAAGTTTATCTATGATTCCAGAGTGGCGGATGGTGTTGAAGGCCTTGGCAAGATCCAGATAGGCTGTGTGGACTGCTTTACCCTTGTCCAGAGTCCAAAGAGTTGTATGAAGTGATGGGGTATGAGCCTGTATTTTCCTTTAGGACTGGAAAGAATTTTAAAAGAGCATTTGAACAATTGGAAATGTCTAAATGTCTAACAAAAAAGGCAACTAGTTCATGTGGCAACTGCAAGCAGTGTCCATATATCATTAAGGAAGACAGTGTATGTTTACAAAATGGTTTGAACAGTAGAGTATGGTTTTGTAAAGGTAATTGTAATACAAAAATGATAGTGTACTTGGCTACATGCGAAAAGTGCCCTGCATTCTATATAGGACAAACGGAGAGGGCCCTTAAGGATAGAATGTATGAACATTTCCATGACATTAGGATTAAGAAAGAGACTACCGCAGATGTGGTGAAAATGAATCCCAGAGGGGGAGATGTTAAAAAATTATTTCTAAATAGGGAACTGAAGTGGCAGCTTAGGTTAAAGTCTAACATTTTTCCCGGTTTAAATGAATATATTACTATTAAGCTGGTTTTAACGGCTAAAGCTACACAAATTTAAACAAGTAAATATTTTATTTTCTTTTCATTTTATTTTTAGCAACATAATATTATGAAGGAGTATTTTTTTTTAAAGTTTTAGGCTTATCCTATTTACTATGCAAGTGTTTGTACATTCATTCTTTACATATGGTCTTATGTGCCTTTAAATTTTAATTGAATTTAATTGAAATGGGTTTAAACAAAATGAAATGTAACATGGAGGCATCTGATGAAGTTTTGTACACAAGACAAAAGCACTTATCCTGCCTGTTAATAAAATATTTTTCTACCATCTGTGGGTTTGGACCTCTGCTTCACGTTGTGGCTGAGTTTTCTACAGTTATATTCCTTGTTTTGAGGGTCTAGGCTCTACCAACTGCCACACTACCTCACCTTCCAGCCCTCCCTTAGGAGTCCACTTTCTATGCAACAGACCTTTCTTCCCTGCCTTAATATCCACTTCCCAAGGAATATCAGGGACTATAGCTAGAAAGTGACAGATGGCAGGCACTAGGATCTACCATCTGTCATAATACTTCACCTTCCAGCCCTCCTTTAGCAGTCCACTCTTTATACAGCAAACCTTTGTTCCTGTATAAAGACTCCCCTCTTCTTTGAACCTCAGGTGTTTCCTAAACTATCTCTCTCAATCTTTGTACTGTAGGGTCCATACATTGAGCCTGTCTCAGCTGTATTTGCGACCCTCCCAAGCTTCCCTTCTGCAGGAAGCCTAGCATCTTCCGACAGCTGTACCTTGCTGTCACTCTGAGTAGTATCACTCACCTCCATCCTTGCAGTTACCATGTCCAAGGGAACATCAGTACCTCCCAGCAGCTGTGGCTCACATTCAGACTTACTGCTATCAGATAGCACTTTCTCTAAAACAGCCACCATGCCAGTCCCAGCTTCAGATACGAGATCTTTCTGGGTCTCTCCCAGACTACCGGACCTACATGCCTTTCTCCAAGCCTGACTGTGTGTCACTGCATGCACACAAGGTACTGTATCATCAAAGCCATTCCCTATCAGGACATCTGCAGGAATATCCTTGAACACACCTACTTGCTTGCTTCCTCTTCCATCCTTGCAGTCAAGATGAACCCAAGCTAAAGGTATTAGGAATGAGGTCACTCCCAATGTTCTGACTGAGTGGACTGCCCAAGCAAGTACTGTTCTTCACTAGCCATTGCAGGCATCACAATGGTTATATCAGAAGCTGTGTCCTTCTTAGCATTTACCTGTTTACCATCTACTAAGATAGGATATATATTTTGGTGATAATTTGTCACCCCAGTTTTTCTAAACAACTTAGCACTGGCAGTTTGTCATCACCACTTGCTGGCTCCCTCAGCTTTTGTTTCTTACCTTGCCTTGATGGACATTTGGTGCTATGTGTCCCCTCTGGTTACACTTGAAACATCTAATCCCTAACCATAGACTTGGATTACTAGTTTCCCCCATTACTGGTGTACTCTGCTGGATTGATTTAGACTGCCCCCATGGATTCCCTTATGTCCATGTACAGCACTGGGTATCCCTCTCCTATGCAGTGGTGCTCTTCTTGCCAAGTAGAGATTCCTTTTTCGACCCAACTCCTCTCAGAGTTGCACTTAAGGTCTGCTAACCAGACTCTCATGTCATCAGGTAAAGTATTGCGGGTTTGTTCCCTCACCAAAAGGTCTGCCAGTCCCTCAAAAGTGGTGACCTGACACCCACTTGCCCATCTGTGAAAGTAAGTACTTAAGTCTGCAGTCTAATCACATACACATCCACCTGCCTTGCGGCTGTGCTCGCAAAAACTTTTTTCTATAAGCTTCAGGTGTTAGTTTAAAACAGTCAAGCAAGCATCTTTAC